>NC_086450.1:194746055-195046055 GCF_028390025.1 Pseudophryne corroboree | reverse complement strand
CGGCACCGCAATGCATTAGTGAAGAACGTGAAAGTAAACTACAGTTCCCGGCAGCCCTTGCTGTCGGGAGCTCCTGGCAGCAAGGGTTGTTGGGAGCTGTAGTTTACTTTCACTTTCTTCACGAAGTGTGGTGCGGTGCCGAAGTGTGGTGTTCCTGCCTACTGTGCAATCCTCCAGCCCAGGCGATGCCAGCTCATCACACTAGGTACTGCAACATATTAATTGATATGTGTTTTGAGCAATGGTGCCGAGAGAGGGGGGAGAGGGTACCAATTACCCAGGCCGTGGTATGATGGAGGGGCCCAGTGAGGTCCAGTAGGGGCCCAGGTCACCTCTCCCTTACCTAGCAGAAGCAGATGCAGCCCTTTTCCTCAGCCCATCACACGTCGCTGTGTACTGGGCTGCAGTGTGGCCATGGAGGTGCCTAAAATACTATTTTTTTCAGTATTTTTTTCTAAGGGTATATGACCACACCTCCTGTGATTAGGCCACACCCCTTGACAAGTACCTGGGCCCATCCTGGCTCTTGACTGCCCTGGTTTTGAGTGGGGAGGACTATATGCTGGGAGGGGAAAGGACTATATGCAGGGAGGGGGTTGCTTATGTGCTGGGAGGGGAGAGGACTATATATAGGGGGGAGACTCTGTGCTGGGAGGTGAGATGACTATATGCAGGGGAGACGACTCTGTGCTGGGAGGGGAGAGGACTATTGGGGGGAGACTCTGTGCTGGGAGGGGAGAGGATTATATGCAGGGAGGGGGTAGACTATGCTGGGAGGGGAGAGGACTATATGCAGGGAGGGGAGAGACTCTGTGCTTGGAGGGGAGAGGACCATATGCGGAGGGGGACTCTGTGCTGGGAGGGGAGAGGACTATATGCAGGGGGGGGGGACGACTATGTACTGGGAGGAGAGAGGACTATATGCTAGGAGGGGGGACTCTGCTGGGAGGGGAGAGGACTATAAGTAGGGGAGGAGACTCTGTGCTGGGAGGGGAGAGTACTATATGCAGGGGGGGAGACTCTGTGCTGGGAGAGGACTATATGTAGGGGGAGACTCTGTGCTGGGAAGGGAGATGACTATATGCAGGGGAGACGACTCTGTGCTGGGAGGGGAGAGGACTATTGAGGGGAGACTCTGTGCTGGGAGGGGAGAGGACTATATGCAGGGAGGGGGTAGACTATGCTGGGCCGGGGGAGGGCTATACGCAGGGAGGGGGGAGACTCTGTGCTTGGAGGGGAGAGGACTATATGCGGAGGGGAACTCTGTGCTGGGAGGGGAGAGGACTATATGCAGGGAGGGGGGAGACTATGTACTGGGAGGAGAGAGGACTATATGCTGGGAGGGGGGACTCTGCTGGGAGGGGAGAGGACTATAAGTAGGGGAGGAGACTCTGTGCTGGGAGGGGAGAGTACTATATGCAGGGGGGGGAGACTCTGTGCTGGGAGGGGAGAGGACTATATGCAGGGGGGGGAGATTGTGCTGGGAGGGGAGAGGAGTATATGCAGGGGGGGGGACTCTGTGCTGGGAGGGGAGAGGACTATATGCAGGGAGGGGGAGGACTATGGCCCTCATTCCAAGTTGATCGCTCGCTAGCTGCTTTTAGCAGCAGTGCAAACGCTAAGCCACCACCCCCTGGGAGTGTATCTTAGCTTAGCAGAAGTGCGAACGAAAGGTTCGCAGCATTGCTACAAAAAAAGATTGTGCAGTTTCAGAGCAGCTCGAGACTTACTCCTAGCTAGCGATCACTTCAGACTGTTTAGTTCCTGTTTTGACGTCACAAACACGCCCTGCGTTCGGCCAGCCACTCCCCCATTTCCCCAGCCACTCCTGCGTTTTTATCGGGCACGCCTGCGTTTTTACACACACTCCCCGAAAATGGCCAGTTTACCACCCAGAAACACCCACTTCCTGTCAATCACTCACCGATCAGCAGTGCGACTGAAAAGCGTCGCTAGACCTTGTGTGGAACTGCATTGGCTTTTGTGAAAGTACGTTGCGCGTGTGCACTGCGCCCCATACGCATCCGCAGAAGTGCCGATTTTTTGCCTGATTGCTGCGCTGCGAACAACGGCAGCTAGCGATTAACTCGGAATGACCCCCAATATGCGGAGGGGGACTCTGTGCTGGGAGGGGAGAGGACTATATGCAGGGAGGGGGGAGACTATGTACTGGGAGGAGAGAGGACTATATGCAGGGGGGGGACTCTGTGCTGGGAGGGGAGAGGACTATATGCAGGGGGGGGACTATAAGTAGGGGGGAGACTCTGTGCTGGGAAGGGAGAGTACTATATGCAGGGGGGGAGACTCTGTGCTGGGAGGGGAGAGGACTATGGGGGTCATTCCGAGTTGATCGCTCACTAGCAGTTTTTAGCAGCCGTGCAAACGCTATGCCGCCGCCCTCTGGGAGTGTATTTTAGCTTTGCAGAAGTGTGAACGAAAGGATCGCAGAGCGGCAAAAAAAAAAAAATTGTGCCGTTTCAGAGTAGCTCCAGACCTACTCAGCGCTTGCGATCAGACTGTTCAGTTCCTGTTTTGATGTCACAAACACGCCCTGCGTTCGCCCAGCTACGCCTGCGTTTTTTCGAACACTCCCTGAAAACGGTCAGTTGACACCCAGAAACGCCCACTTCATGTCAATCACTCTGCGGCCAGCAGTGCGACTGAAAAGCTTTGCTAGACCTTGTGTGAAACTACATCGGCCGTTGTGAAAGTGCGTGCGCATTGCGCCGCATACGCATGCGCAGAGGTGCCGTTTTTTTTGCATCATCGCTGTGCAGCGAACATTTTCAGCTAGTGATCAACTCGGAATAACCCCCTATATGCAGGGGGGGGAGACTCTGTGCTGGGAGGGGAGAGGACTATATGCAGGGAGAGGGGAGACTATGCACTGGGAGGGGAGAGGACTATATGCAGGGAGAGGGGAGACTATGTACTGGGAGGGGAGAGGACTATATGCAGGGAGGGGGGATACTCTGTGTTGGGAGGGGAGAAGACTATATGCAGGGAAGGGGGAGACCATGGCTATGTACAGGGAGGGGGGAGACCATTGGCTATGTGCTGGGAGCGGCATGGAGACTACGGCTATGTGCTGGGAACGGGATGGAGACTACGGCTATGTGCTGGGAGGGGAATGGAGACTACAGCTATGTGCTGGGCGGAGGAGGGGGACTACGGCTATGTGCTGGGAGCGGGATGGAGACTACGGCTATGTGCTGGGAGCAGGAAGGAGACTACGGCTATGTGCTGGGAGCAGGTTGGAGACTATGGCTATGTGCTGGGAGCAGGATGGAGACTACTTCTATGTGCTGGGAGGGGGTGGGGACTACTATGTGATGGTAGGGGGATAGGTACTATGGCTAAGTGCTGGGGGAGACTATGGCTATGTGCTGAGAGCGGGATGGAGACTACGGCTATGTGCTGGGAGCGGGATGGAGACTACGGCTATGTGCTGGGAGCGGGATGGAGACTACGGCTATGTGCTGGGAGCAGGATGGAGACTACGGCTATGTGCTGGGAGCAGGATGGAGACTACGGCTATGTGCTGGGAGCGGGATAGAGACTACGGCTATGTGCTGGGAGCGGGATGGAGACTATGGCTATGTGTTGGGAGCAGGATGGAGACTACTTCTATGTGCTGGGAGGGGGTGGGGACTACTATGTGATGGTAGGGGGATAGGTACTATGGCTAAGTGCTGGGGGAGACTATGGCTATGTGCTGAGAGCGGGATGGAGACTACGGCTATGTGCTGGGAGCGGGATGGAGACTACGGCTATGTGCTGGGAGCGGGATGGAGACTACGGCTATGTGCTGGGAGCAGGATGGAGACTACGGCTATGTGCTGGGAGCAGGATGGAGACTACGGCTATGTGCTGGGAGCGGGATAGAGACTACGGCTATGTGCTGGGAGCGGGATGGAGACTATGGCTATGTGTTGGGAGCAGGATGGAGACTACTTCTATGTGCTGGGAGGGGGTGGGGACTACTATGTGATGGTAGGGGGATAGGTACTATGGCTAAGTGCTAGGGGAGACTATGGCTATGTCCTGGGAGGGGGATTGAGACTATGGCTATGTGCTGGAAGGATGTGGGGACTACGGCTATGTGCTGGGGACAGGAGGTTAGCTACCCATTGGCCAGGATGGTACTCACCAGGTGCACTGGCCGAGGAGGGGGCGCTGCCTGGTGGTGCCACCCTTGGCTAGGGAGTGGAATCACTTAGTAGTGGCAGTGCCTGGGCTGGTGGTTCGCACAGCAGCCAAGAGCTGGCGCCGGTGTTCGGCACCACAATGCACCACAGTGGAGAAACTAAAAATAAACTACTAGAATGCTATTCTTAATATATCACTACATCACCACTACTAGGTAATGTGCAGAGATACCTTTTTACTGCCATTATTATTTGATTATACCCCCTGACTGCGGGTGGCATCGCCAGGTGGTGCCCCTCCTTGGCTGCGCCAGGCACTGCTGATTTCTCCACAGTGTGACAAGGATTACTGTGTGGGCATGATGTGTAAGGGGCACTAGTGTGTGACATAATGTGTATAAGGGGTACTACTGTGTAACAGACTTTGAATTGGGAGTGCTATTGTGTGGTCATGCCCCTTTCCCACAAGTTCATGCCCCTTTTTTGCACATGCACCTTCCCTATTTCAAATATTGGGGGGAAGGGGGGGGGCGCCAATCCCTTACTTTGCCAGGGGCGCCTGGTCCCCTAGATACGCCTCTGCCTCTGTATAATAAGTAACTATCCTCAGCAATATTAATATAGAGTGGTGCAGACAATTATACTGTGCAGAATTAGCAGTTGGGTGGTATATAACAATGAATGACTGCAGATGATGTTACATGATTGCAGATGGGACAACAGACTGTTGCATGTGAAGTTGTGAACTGCTTGGCTACACTGCTAACCTCTCACATACTTCACATTGCAATAATGCTCCTGGCAGCAGCAGAGAGAGCAAGTATCGCTGCATCCCGCTGTCTATGTACAGCCAGGGAGGGCGGCCCTCATCACTGTGCTGTGCAGCGCAGCAGAGCAACTGGCACTTTGCAGACAGCCCCTGGCATGTGAGCTCTGCTCTTAATCTTTGGCAGGCAAGCGCCGAAGGGCTGTCAGTGCTCAGGCTGCGGGAGGGGCCGGTGCTCACCTACTGTCACAACCCCTTGTGTTTATCTCCCGCCCTGCGCCTGAGACTGGGCACGACACTTTGCAGACGCTCCCTGGTCGGTTTCCAGGCTCCCCGCTGCAAACCTCTCTCTCCTCCTGGAGCCAACTAAAATCCTTTCCCTGGAGGCTGCCGGGGCCCCAGAGTCTCGTCATGCCCCTTCAAAGTACCCCTGACATGAGGCCTGGGGAACACGGGACACCCCTGAGAAATGAGGCCCAGAGGATTCTACTAGTTCCTCATCATACAACTTGTTTTTGTGAAGAATGCCAGAACTCTTAAAGGGGCAATACACACCAATAGCGCCGCTTCTACCAACCCACAATGTACTGTAGGTATTCCACCACGAGCTGCGATAGGTAATGACACCGGGACTCACATGGTTAGTCAGCCTGGATAGCCAAACAGACGTAAACTTACTGCTGGTCAGTAAAGATGTGACATCTGTCAGTCAAAACTTAAAATTCATACAAATGTGGCTCTTTGGTGATTACAGTGTTTTGTTTTGGGAAGGATATTGCTTACAGCAGTATATATATACTATTATATTTCTTACTGCTGCTAAAGTTTAGTGAAATCTGTCCGTAAAAAAAGCTGCCTGTCAATGAATTGTTACAATAATATTAATACATATATTTCCAAGGGTTTGCAACCCTGCCTTGAAGTTCTTTTTCTGGGATGATTAGGCTGTTGCAGGACTTCATGTCAACCTTAGCAGCACAGTCAGAAACATCAGATGGTGTGTCCAAAATATACTGTATATAATATATTTTGCATGAAACCTGCGAAGTATAGGTTGGGGGTCAGATATAGAGTACTGCGCAAAAGTTTTAGGCAGGTGTGGAAAAATGCTGCAAAAGTAAGATTGCTTTCAAACATAAAAGTGTTAATAGTTTCTTTTTTCTCAATGAAAAAATGCAAAGTGAATGAACAGAAGAGAAATGTAAATCAAATCAATATTTGGTGTGACCGCCCTTTGCCTTCAAAACAGCATCAATTCTTCTAGGTACACCTGCACACATTTTTTGAAGGAGCTTGGCAGGGAGGTTGTTCCAAACATCTTGGGGGTAAATTTACTATGATGAGAGTTCTATTTAAGATGGAATGTTGGCCATAGCAACCAATCAGATTCTACTTCTCATTTATTTAGCACCTTCTAGAAGATAATACCTGGAATCTGATTGGTTGATATGAGCAACATCCCATCTTAAATAGATCTCACATCTTAGTAAATTTACCCCTTGGAGAACTAACCGCAGATATAATGTGGGTATAGACTTGCTCAAATCCTTCTGTAATCCCAGACAGATTGATGTTGAGATCAGGGCTCTGTGAGAGCCATATCATCACTTCCAGGACTCCTTGGTTATTTATTATGCTGAAGCATACACCCTTCCCTGTTATTAGAGGTACTACTGGTCCTCTAGTGTCTGCCACAATTGTCTTCTCTGAGGCGGCGCCTGTTTTGGGAGGGATATTTCTAATAGTATCCATGCAGAATGCCAAAACAGCTCATCTGGCATTTGCCACAAGTGTCAGGTGGCCAGTCCGGACCTGCATTATAATGAGCACGTTATTTCAAATAACATTGCCCTCTGTGGAGAAATATCTATATTAGGACCTTGCAAGTTATATATCTTGTTGGTATATGAGTTATAAATCTGTTGCACCCTTGGCAATAGATTGGTAAATCCTATTATTCAGGATGCTAGTTTTGTTAATTAACAGAGAATTATAGTACAGGATGTCCAACCAGGACACTCAAATTACCTGCCAGGAGATTAGGACACAGCCTTTTGTCTCTGCAGCTAAAGGAAGCGCCCAGTGGAGGGTAAGCAAACCCACCAGTCTATTCAGTCTGACAGTGAAAAGGTACTCAGACACAAGACAGATCAAAAGACTTATCATTTGGTTTCTAACGAGAAATGTCTATAATAACGGAGAGCATAGAAAACCACATATAATATAGTACAGTGCGCAGGGAGGGTTAGCCCTGGCCAACACCCCTGGAGGGTCAGAGTAGGGGGAGGGTTAGAGTAGGGGAGGGGGGGGGGGGGTAAAATACTTAACCCGCCTGGTGTCAGGATTCTCACTGTCGAGATGCTGCGGTTGGTCATGTGACCCAACTCATTAAGGTAACTATACAAATCAATAGTAAACCATCTAATCGCTCCTTCATTGCTCGTTTCTCTGAATCCATCTCCTCTTCGTTACCTCTCTCGGAGTACCGCAAGGCTCAGTCTTAGGTCCTCTGCTTTTCTTATAGGCCCTACACATTGGGCGATGTGCCGCCGAGGTGCCCGACGGGCGACCAGACGGCGGGGGGGCAGTGACGGGGGAAGTGAAGTTTCTTCACTCCCCCCGTCACCCGGCTCCATAGACGTGCAGGCAAATATGGACGATCTCGTCCATATTGGCCTGCATGCACAGCCGACATGTCACCAGCGATGAACGAGCGCGGGGCCGCGCATCGTTCATCGCTGGTGACTCCACACTACACAATATGAACGTTATCTCGTTCATTAATGAACGAGATCGTTCATATCGTGCAGTGAAGTCGGCATGTGTGTAGAGCCCATTAATCTATACCACATCTTTGGCAAACTAATCAGCTCTTTTGGATTTCAGTAGCATCTGTATGCGGATGATACTCAAATCTACCTATCCTCCCCATCTGTATTGGGCCGTGTCACTGAATGCCTTTCTGCCATTTCATCTTGGATGACATATCGCCACCTGAAACTAAATATTTCCAAAACATAATTATATTCCACTGGCCAGTAGTAGTTACCAACCATCTCTATCACTGTTGATAACTCAGCAATCAACCCTTCTCCACAAACATGCTGCCTAGGTGTCATTCTTGACTCTGAACTGTCCTTTGTTCCTTACATTAAATCTGTCATAAAATCATGTTACATACATCTAAGAAACATATCCAAAATATGACCATATCTTACACAAGACACAGCAAAAACTCTAATCCATGTTCTCATTATTTCTCACATTGATTATTGCAATAGTCTCGTGACTGTTCTTCCCAAGCATAAGGCCTAATTCAGACCTGATCGCAGCAGAAAATTTGTTAGCTAATGGGCAAAACCATGTGCACTGCAGGGGGGAGGGGGGGGGGCAGATATAACCTTTGCAGAGAGAGTTGAGGCCCATACACACTGGGCTATTTTGGCGCTCAAAGTAGCTCACTTTTGGCATTTTGAGCTACTCATCTCTACTTTGAGCCCAAACTCGTCAGTGCGTATGGCCAGGCGATGAGCGGTGAGCCCTTCCGCATGATCGCTGTCCGCCGCCGTCCGTTGGGCTGTTTTAAACAGCCGAGTGAAGCACTTTCCACAGTCTCCTTCCCTGAAAACTCACCTCTTCAGACAAGCTTATCGAATTCCAGACCCACCCACATAACCTTCAATGCTTCCCTATCTAATTATATCCTCTCTGTACAGTACACATAACATCACATATTTTATATTTCTTCACTTTCACACCCTCCTGATCCTTGGCCAACATAGCTGGGTGATCATATCATACAACCCATTAAGAACCTAGCTATCTGGTGGACCATTATGCAATAGGTAGCATCTATCCTTGTGTATCAATGTTTATTTCCCTGTAGATTATAAGCTTCCGAGCAGGGCCTTCCTACCTCTATGTCTGTCTGTTGTTACCCAGTTTTGTTCTATTACTGTTGTTCTAATTGTAAAGCGCAACGGAATATGCTGCGCTATATAAGAAACCGTTAATAAATAACTAATAAATAAATAACCTTGAGGTATAGTAAGTTATCATGATATGGTAATAGCACACTAAGAATATAAAATGATTCCGCAATGGGATACAGACACATAAATAAGCAACGAGATTAGCTAATATATTATTTCAGATCTCTTGGAGTGCAACAATATAGCAACAACTGGATACTTTGTACCCACAGTAGCCTGATCTTGAATTCTGTATATTGTTACAGAGTAACAGATCATCTATCATCAGTCAGCCATTTGGCATCAGTCTCTTCTATCCCATAGAGTCAGCTGATGTTTGATACTTCCTGGCTGTAGGTGTGTTGATGGTAGCAGTCACAGCCATGATTTGCTGGGTTTCAGGGATGTGTGGTGAGGTAAATGGCTGAAGAGGCGCTGGTTAGTACCAGACCAAGATTTACACACAATATGAGACAAAGGGTTCATGTCGGCATTACACACAGGTGCAGTAGTAAATATTGCTGGAAATATGGTGAGATTAAATCAGAGATATGCAGAAGAGGTAGGCTGCCTCACCTGCCATAGACGTTTTACTCTAAAGTTGTGACTATAAAAGTGATTAGAATAATACAAAGAGGATATTATAATTTTTTTATTTTTCATATATTTTTATATAGTCAAACCTCTGGCATATATGCTAGTATGTCAGGAAAGGCTCTACCTCACCTAACCGCACGTCAGTGCTGGGTTTCTCCTGAGACAGGGAGCTGGCTGCGGGTAACTAACACGTTCCACAGCCAGATGAATGAAAGATGTGCCTTGAAGCTCCCAGAGATCTGCTGCCTACAAAGTTTCCTGTAGCCTGGTGTAGAGGCTAGCCTCCGGAGAACTGACTGTTGGTCAGGCTTAGATTATCCTGGGTCTCATAAGAGGCCAGTCGTCAATATCACTTGTTCAGCAGGCGAACTTGATGGGACACACACACAGCGATCAGGTTGGCACTTTGGGAGTTATTCAGAGTTTTTAGCAAATCAAAAAAGCACACAAGTGGGCAAAACCATGCTGCACTGCAGGTGGGGCAAATGTAACATGTGCAGAGAGATTTGGGTGGGGTGTGTTTAAATTGAAATCTAAATTGCAGTGTAAAATAAAGCAGCCAGTATTTACCCTGCACAGAAACAATGTAACCCACCCAAATCTAAATCTATCTGCACATGTTACATCCGCCCCACCTGCAGTGCCACATGGTTTTGCCCAATTGCTAACTTTTTTGGTCTGCTATCAACTTTGAATAATTCCCTTTATCCCTTTTTGTTACTCAGGCACTTGGTGCATTTTTTATTCCTGAAACAAATAAGTCATTATTGAACCACTATATACACTTTTGTCATGAGAAGCTAAATACGGCACAGCCTCACAGCACTGAGGTCATGGGTTCAATTCCCACAATGGTCCTAATTGTGTGGAGTTTGTGTATTTTCTCCGTGCTTGCGTTGGTTTCCTCCGGGTACTCCGGTTTCCTCCCACAATCCAAAAATATACTGGTAGTTTAATTGACTCCCAATAAAATTATCTCTAGCGTGAATGTGTGTGCATGTGGAAGGGAATATAGATTGTAAGCTCCACTGGGGCAGGGGCTGATGTGAATGGGCAAATACCCTCTGTAAAGCACTGTGGAATATGTGTGCGCTATATAAATAGCTGGTAATTATTAATAATAATAAGGTAGCACAGAAATGGGGGTACTACGTTTGATGTTATGACAAAGTGTAATCAGTTTTCTTCTTTCTTTGTGCTTCAAGTCTGACCACCCTTTCTGAAGCAGTTCCTTCTTTATGTTTTTACTGAATATTTCATAGAGAACATTGATCACACGTTGCATAATTCTTTCTTTTCTGTAATTGGTTTGCTCTTTGTTCTTCGTAAGGCCCCTGCTCTTGACACTGTTATCATTCTGATCCAGTATCCAGACCATCACTTCCATCTCTCTGTTATTCATGGGTGACGCTTTTTTACATGAAGTCTTTCTTGGCCTTGTTCCTCCATTGCCGGACACTGACTCTCCCCTGATGTCACCATCACTTGTTTTTCCTCCCCAGTTGGCTGTATGATGTCCCTTTCTCTAGACATAATGTTGCTACTGCTGTATGGTGCAAACGCTGACCTTTATGTCTATTGGGCATTTTACGTCAACAAGGCGGTGTTCCATTGAGTTGGTCAGCACAAATTAGCCTGTGAATGATCGTTCGTTATTGCTGGTCAGCATCAGTACAGAGATTTGGAGTTTGACATGAATATTTGAAATACAAAAAAAAAGAAAAAAGAGAGGACTCTCTTGTTTTATTATTATTATTATTATTATTATTATCCTTTATTTATATGGTGCCACAAGGGTTCCGCAGCGCCTAATTACAGAGTACATAAACAAATAATCAAACAGGAAAACAGCAACTTACAGTTGATGACAATATAGGACAAGTACAGGGTAAATAAACATAGTTACATCAGCAGATGACACTGGAATAAGTATCAGGTGGCAGAAGACAGCTGGATTTGGTGCAGTTGAAGATTATTAAAGTAAGAAAAAGGATAAGCACATGAGGGAAGAGGGCCCTGCTCGTGAGAGCTTACATTCTAAAGGGGAGGGGTAGACAGACAAGGGTGACACAGATGGGGTACATAGAGAGCGTGGAACAGGGTTAGGATGAGATTTGGCTGGGTTTGGTGAAGAAGTGGGTCTTGAGAGCCCGTTTGAAGTTTTGTAGAGAGGTGGAGAGTCTGAGTGAGAGAGGTAGGGAATTCCAGAGAAGTGGTGCAGCATGTGAAAAATCTTGGAGATAGGAGTGGGAGGAAGTAATCCGTAGGCAGGAGAGTCGGCGTGCATTAGTAGAGCGAAGAGGACAGGTGGGAATGTAAAGGGAGATAAGGTCAGAGATGTAGATGGGAGAGGAGTGGGTGAGGGCTTTGTAAGCGAGTGTGAGAAGCTTGAAATGTATTCTGAAAGGGAAGGGGAGCCAGTGAAGGTCTTGTAGGAGAGGAGAGGTGGACGTAGTGCGTTTGGTGAGGAAAATGAGCCGGGCAGCAGCATTGAGGATAGATTGGAGTGGAGAGAGGTATTTATCAGGAGTGCCAGTCAGGAGGAGATTATAGTAGTCCAGTCTGGAGATGACCAGTGAGTGGATAAGAATCTTAGTAGTATCCTGGGTCAGAAAGGGTCTGATCCTGGAAATATTTTTTAGATGAAAACAGCAGGGTTGTGAGAGGTGCTGAATGTGTGGTTTGAAGGAGAGGGAGGAGTCAAGGATTAATCCAAGACAGCGCACTTGGGGGCTAGAGGAGATAGTAGTGCCATCAATAGATAATGAGATTGTAGAGGTGAGGTTATGTGGGAGGGAGGGAAGATGATCAGCTCGGTCTTAGACAAGTTTAAGAAAGCGCTGGGACATCCAGGAAGAGATAGCAGAGAGACAGTTGGAGATACGAGTGAGGATAGCAGGGGAGAGGTCTGGAGAGGAAAGACAGATTTGAGTGTAATCAGCATAGAGATATTGGGAAAAAAAAGAACTAATTAGCTTACCTAGTGAGGACGTATAGAGAAGAGAAGAGGACCAAGGACAGAACCTTGGGGTACACTTACAGTTAGTGGAAGTGAGGGAGAGGTGGAGTCATGAGAAGTGACAGAGAATGAACGGTCAGAGAGGTAGGGAGACAGCCAAAAGAGGGCAGTATCACGCAGACCAATGGAGTGAAGGATTTGCAGTAGGAGTGTCAAAAGCAGCCGAGAGATCAAGTAGAATAAGTAAAGCGTAGTGTCCCTTAGATTTAGCAGCATGGAGGTCATTGCATACTTTTGTAAGGGCAGTTTTGGTGGAGTGGAGAGGACGGTAGCCAGACTGGAATGGGTCAAGCAGTGAGTGTGAGGAAAGAAAGGAAGTAAGGCGGTTGTAGACAATACACTCAAGGAGTTTGGAGGCAAAAGAGGGGAGATAGATGGGTTGGTAGTTGGAGAGAGTGTTTGAATCAAGGGTAGGTTTTTTAAGAATAGGAGAAATGAGTGCATGCTTGAAGGCAGAGGGGACAGTGCCTGATGAGAGGGAGAGATTGAGAAGGTGGGAAAGATGGGAACAGGTAGAAGGAGAGAGGTAGCGGAGGAGGCGGGAGGGGATAGGGGATTGTTTGGTGCACTCTTCAAAACAATGTAATAATAAACTCGTATGAGTATGTAATATTATAGGAATATAAAATTTACCTTTTATTCAGTTCATTAAAATATATTGTCCCCTAGGAAAGTAACTAAGATAAACTGATAAATATTAGAATGTATTATATCGCGGCAGGGGTAGCAGGAATAACAAGACTAGTCCTAAATTGGACTTATTAAACCGCACCTAAGTTCATAGGGTATCGCCAAGGTTCAATGCTCAAGTATTCAGTGATTGTGCTATAATACTTCAACAAATGCATGCCTGGGGTAGTTATGCCCAGTAATGCCCTGGGTAGGGCGTACAGTGGTGTTCAGATCTACATAAATCCTAATTGGAAAGACGCCGGGTTCCTGGAAAGGAGAATACTTAATACCTCATATTATTACCACTGAAGCACCTATACACAGAGTAACTAAAACAGTGCGTACCATGCAAAAAGTATCAAGCATCAGTAAGTCATGGTTCTGATCATAACACTGTGATACAGGGAATGCCTATAATCTTTCAAAGAAAAAGTCTGGGTCACCTATGCAGTGGTTGAGTAATGCGTCCAATACATGAAGTGCAAGAATATCAAGCAACAATAGATCATGGTTTCGATCATTGTCACTGTGGTGAAGAGAATACCTATTACCTCTTCATGCAGATCTGGATCACCTGTACACTGATTGAATAAACAATGCGTATAGTGCAAAAGTAGTCAAATATCAGTGGGTCATAAGTCTGATTATAGTCAGTGGATGGAAATGAGGTGATTAAAATACTTTTACCAGGTGCAGAGAGAGTATAAAGAATGAATCTGCTGTCAATGTTAGACTGGACTGTCCCCAATGCTCCGAACTACTACACTGGGTATTCCCAGGTGGTATCCCGTCTGGTACTGACATGGCCCATTACTGTATAGCTTCCATGATCGGACGAGATTGGGCATATGCAGTATGGTATGATAGTAGGTAATAGGAGTCCCTATTTGAATTTCTCCAGAATCGTTGATGAGAGTTCATGAAAAGATTAACATGGTCATTTGACCCGAGTGTATTGAGTAAAAAGTGGGATCTGCTGTTAGGCAGTGGGTCTGAACCTACCAGTTGAGAAATTGCCGTAGGTAGGGGAGTTCACTCGATCACCAATGAGAGTCCCAGAAAAACAAGAGAGAGAGTAGTGGTAGGAGACTCTCTATTCCATTTCATTGATAGCAGAAGAATTGTTCAAAATATAGGCTGTACCAAAACGATGTGAAACTTGGGTAACAGTGATATTGACCAAAAGAGCATATGTATTGGTTAGTCCCCACAGCTATATAAATGACTTCAGTATGACTGATAAACAGAGAACATGCGATAGTGCATATCATTCCCAGATATATACATAGTTGAGCAAATTTAAAAGTATCCAACATTTGTTCCGGTATGGTAAAATTGCATTGAGACATACAAAAATTATCGAACATAGGGGGTCATTCCGAGTTGTTCGCTCGTTATTTTTTTTTTCGCAACGGAGCGATTAGTCGCTAATGCGCATGCGCAATGTCCGCAGTGCGACTGCGCCAAGTAAATTTGCTATGCAGTTAGGAATTTTACTCACGACATTACGAGGTTTTTTCTTCGTTCTGGTGATCGTAATGTGATTGACAGGAAGTGGGTGTTTCTGGGCGGAAACTGGCCGTTTTATGGGTGTGTGTGAAAAAACGCTACCGTTTCTGGGAAAAACGCGGGAGTGGCTGGAGAAACGGAGGAGTGTCTGGGCGAACGCTGGGTGTGTTTGTGACGTCAAACCAGGAACGACAAGCACTGAACTGATCGCACTGGCAGAGTAAGTGTGGAGCTACTCAGAAACTGCACAGAGAAGTCTTTTCGCAATATTGCTAATCTTTTGTTCGCAATTTTACTATGCTAAGATTCACTCCCAGTAGGCGGCGGCTTAGCGTGTGCAAAGCTGCTAAAAGCAGCTTGCGAGCAAACAATTTGGAATGACCCCCATAGTTCCTATATGAGGGAATTGCATGGAAGTATGTATGGCTTAGCAGAAGGTGTATGGCAAGACCTGTGCTGGTCAGTAAGGAATGCTACCATGCTAAGAATGCAATGCTTATCATATAGGACAGACCACTAGTGTCGAGGCTATATAGGAGTCAATGTCGGCCTGTGAACTGCTGGCATGCTAGAAATATACGTTGTATATTTTGGACAGAACAGGAATATACAAGTAAATGGGTATCTTGTGATCAGGCGCTTATGCTACCGTATGATGAGACTTTGCAGGTATTGCACCTACATTCAGGGGCAGTGCTTATGGAGGATTGTGCATAGTGTATCAGTGGTGGAGAGGCTGGACGGGTGCGGGTGATGCGGCTATCTGTGCTATGTGTAGTAATAGCCAGTAGCCGCTCCCGCTGCTCCGTGTACCTCATTTACCCGTGCCTGGGTCCCTCTCATTCGTCACCGCTACCGGAAAGGTGCGCTGCTGGAGACTCGGTGCCGCTGCCACTGTAAGAGCTCTGGAAGCCGGAAAGGTGCACTTCAGGAGACCCGCTGCCACTGTAAATGCTAGGGAAGACACGTTTTACCCGCAGATACCGGGTTTGTTAACTTTTCTTTTTTTGTATTTCAAGTTATATACAGGTTGAGTATCCCATATCCAAATATTCCGAAATACGGAATATTCCGAAATACGGACTTTTTTGAGTGAGAGTGAGATAATGAAACCTTTGTTTTCTCTGACGTCCTAGTGGATGCTGGGAACTCCGTAAGGACCATGGGGAATAGACGGGCTCCGCAGGAGACTGGGCACTCTAAAGAAAAGATTAGGTACTATCTGGTGTGCACTGGCTCCTCCCTCTATGCCCCTCCTCCAGACCTCAGTAAGAATCTGTGCCCGGCCAGAGCTGGGTGCTCCTAGTGGGCTCTCCTGAGCTTACTAGTAAAGAAAGTATTTATTAGGTTTTTTATTTTCAGTGAGCTTCTGCTGGCAACAGACTCACTGCTACGTGGGACTAAGGGGAGAGAAGCAAACCTACCTGCTTGCAGCTAGCTTGTGCTTCTTAGGCTACTGGACACCATTAGCTCCAGAGGGTTCTAACACAGGCACCTGTCCTCGATCGTCCGTTCCCAGAGCCGCGCCGCCGTCCCCCTCGCAGAGCCAGAAGAACAGAAGCTTGAAGACAACGAAATCGGCGGCAGAAGACTCCTGTCTTCATTTAAGGTAGCCCACAGCACCGCAGCTGTGCGCCATTGCTCCCAGCACACTTACACACTCCGGTCACTGTAGGGTGCAGGGCGCTGGGGGGTGCCCTGGGAAGCAATTGAAGTACCTTTTGGCAATAAAAATACATATATACAGTCTGGCACTGTATATATGTAAAAACCCCCGCCATTTTTTTACACAGAAAGCGGGACAGAAGCCCGCCACTGAGGGGGCGGGGCCTTCTTCCTCAGCACACCAGCGCCATTTTCTCTTCACAGCTCCCCTGGAAGCAGCTCCCCAGGCTCTCCCCTGCAGTATCCTGGTACAAGAAGGGTAAAAAAGAGAGGGGGGGCACATAAATTTAGGCGCAAATAAAACATATAAGGCAGCTATTGGGTAATCACTTATAAGTGAAAATCCCTGTGTTATATAGCGCTGTGGTGTGTGCTGGCATACTCTCTCTCTGTCTCCCCAAAGAACTTTGTGGGGTCCTGTCCTCAGTCTGAGCATTCCCTGTGTGTGTGCGGTGTGTCGGTACGGCTGTGTCGACATGTTTGATGAGGGTTACGTGGAGGCGGAGCAAGGGCAGATAAGTGTGGTGTCGCCCCCGTCGGGGCCGACACCTGATTGGATGGATATGTGGAAGGTCTTAAACGACAATGTAAGCTCCTTACATAAAAGGTTTGATGACGCTGCAGCCTTGGGACAGCCGGGGTCTCAGCCCGCACCTGCCCAGGCGACTCAGAAACCGTCAGGGGCTCATAAACGCCCTTTATCTCAGATGGTTGACACAGATGTCGACACGGAGTCCGACTCAAGTGTCGACGATGATGAGGCACATTTACAGTCTAAAATGACCAAGGCCATCCGATACATGATTATTGCAATGAAAGATGTATTACACATTTCTGAGATTAACCCTGTTAATACCAAGAGGGTTTATATGTTTGGGGAGAAAAAGTAGCCAGTGACTTTTCCCCCATCTGATGAATTAAATGAATTATGTGAAGAAGCGTGGAGTTCCCCTGATAAGAAACTAGTGATTTCTAAGAGGTTACTGATGGCGTACCCTTTCCCGTCAACGGACAGGTTACGTTGGGAAACATCCCCTAGGGTGGACAAGGCGCTGACACGCTTATCTAAAAAGGTGGCCCTGCCGTCTCAGGATACGGCCGCCCTAAAGGAGCCTGCGGATAGGAAGCAGGAAGCTATCCTGAAGTCAGTGTATACACACTCTGGTACTCTACTGAGACCTGCTATTGCTTCAGCCTGGAAGTGTAGTGTTTTTTTCCTGTAGTCTTTTGTTCCTGGGAAATGCAGCCAGTTCCCAGGAACAAAAGTCCTCCCCTGCTTCCACTAAGTCCACCGCATGACGTTGGGGCTCCACAGGCGGAGCCAGGTGCGGTGGGGGCGCGTCTCCGAAACTTCAGCAACCAGTGGGTTCGCTCACAGGTGGATCTCTGGGCTGTACAAATCAGCATGGACAGATACTCTGTCAGACGACATAGATTCCCTCGACAGGGATACTGTTTTGCTAACCCTGGGCCATATTAAAGACGTCGTCTTATATATGCGGGATGCTCAGAGGGACATTTGCCTGCTGGGCTCTAGAATTAATGCTATGTCCATTTCTGCCAGGAGGGTCTTATGGACTCGGCAATGGACAGGAGATGCTGATTCTAAAAAACACATGGAGGTTTTGCCTTATAAGGGTGAGGAATTGTTTGGGGATGGTCTATCGGACCTCGTGTCCACAGCGACAGCTGGAAAGTCGACTTTCTTGCCTCAGGTTTCCTCACAGCCTAAGAAAGCACCGTATTATCAAATGCAGTCCTTTCGTTCTCAGAAAGGCAAGAGGTTCAGGGGCGCATCCTTTCTTGCCAGAGGCAGGGGTAGAGGTAAGAAGCTGCACCATGCAGCCAGTTCCCAGGAACAAAAGTCCTCCCCTGCTTCCACTAAGTCCACCGCATGACGTTGGGGCTCCACAGGCGGAGCCAGGTGCGGTGGGGGCGCGTCTCCGAAACTTCAGCAACCAGTGGGTTCGCTCACAGGTGGATCTCTGGGCTGTACAAATTGTATCTCAGGGATACAAGCTGGAATTCGAAGCGACTCCCCCCCGCCGTTACCTCAAATGAGCCTTGCCAGCTTCCCCCATGGAAAGGGAGGTAGTACTGGCGGCAATTCACAAGCTGTACCTCCAGCAAGTGATTATCAGGGTCCCCCTCCTTCAACAGGGAAGGGGTTACTATTCCACAATGTTTGTGGTACCGAAACCGGACGGTTCGGTGAGACTCATTCTGAATTTAAAATCCTTGAACACTTACATAAAGAAATTCAAGTTCAAAATGGAATCGCTCAGAGCGGTTATTGCAAGCCAGGAAGAGGGGGATTTTATGGTGTCGCTGGACATCTAGGATGCTTACTTGCATGTCCCCATTTACCCACTTCACCAGGAGTACCTCAGGTTTGTGGTACAGGACTGTCATTACCAGTTCCAGACGTTGCCGTTTGGCCTGTCCACGGCACCGAGGATATTTACCAAGATAATGGCCGAAATGATGATACTCCTTCGGAAGAAGGGAGTTATAGTTATCCCGTACTTGGACGATCTCCTCATAAAGGCGAGGTCCAGAGAGCAGTTGTTGATCAGCGTAGCACTCTCTCAGGAAGTGTTGCAACAGCACAGCTGGATTCTGAATGTTCCAAAGTCGCAGCTGATTCCTACGACGCGTCTGCTTTTCCTGGGCATGATTCTGGACACAGAACAGAAGAAGGTGTTTCTCCCGGTGGAGAAGGCCCAGGAATTAGCATCTCTGGTCAGGGACCTCCTGAAACCAAAACAGGTATCGGTGCATCACTGCACGCGAGTCCTAAGAAAGATGGTGGCTTCATACGAAGCCATTCCCTTCGGCAGGTTCCATGCAAGGATCTTTCAGTGGGATCTGTTGGACAAGTGGTCCGGATCGCATCTTCAGATGCATCGGTTGATCACCCTGTCCCCAAGGGCCAGGGTGTCTCTTCTGTGGTGGCTGCAGAGTGCTCACCTTCTCGAGGGCCGCAGGTTCGGCATACAGGACTGGGTCCTGGTGACCACGGATGCAAGCCTCCGAGGATGGGGGGCAGTCACTCAGGGAAGAAACTTCCAAGGGCTGTGGTCAAGTCTGTAGACTTCTCTACACATAAATATACTGGAACTAAGGGACATTTACAACGCCCTGAGTCAAGCAGAGCCCCTGCTTTAAAACCGTCCAGTGCTGATTCAGTCAGACAACATCACGGCGGTCGCCCATGTAAACCGCCAGGGCGGCACAAGAAGCATGATGGCAATGGCGGAAGCCACAAAGATTCTTCGGTGGGCGGAGAATCACGTGCAAGCACTGTCAGCAGTGTTCATTCCGGGAGTGGACAACTGGTAAGCAGACTTCCTCAGCAGACACGACCTCCACCCGGGAGAGTGGGGACTTCATCAAGAAGTCTTCACACAGATTACAAAGCGATGGGAACTGCCACAGGTGGACATGATGGCGTCCCGCCTCAACAAAAAGCTAAAAAGATATTGTGCCAGGTCAAGGGACCCTCAGGCGATATCTGTGGACGCCCTAGTGACACCGTGGGTGTACCAGTCGGTCTATGTGTTTCCTCCTCTTCCTCTCATACCCAGGGTACTGAGAATCGTAAGAAAGAGAGGAGTGAGAACAATACTCATTGTTCCGGATTGGCCAAGAAGGACTTGGTACTCGGAACTGCAAGAAATGCTCATAGAGGAGCCATGGCCTCTGCCTCTCAGACAGGACCTGTTGCAACAGGGGCCCTGTCTGTTCCAAGACTTAACGCGGCTGCGTTTGACGGCATGGCGGTTGAACGCCGGATCCTAGCAGAATAGGGTATTCCGGATGCAGTTATTCCTACGCTGATAAAGGCTAGGAAGGACGTGACAGCAAAACATTATCACCGTATATGGCGAAAATATGTTGCGTGGTGTGAGGCCAGGAAGGCCCCTACAGAGGAATTCCAGCTGGGTTGATTCCTGCACTTCCTACAGTCAGGTGTGACTATGGGCCTAAAAGTAGGGTCCATAAAGGTCCAGATTTCGGCCCTATCCATTTTCTTTCAAAAAGAACTGGCTTCACTGCCTGAGGTTCAGACGTTTGTTAAGGGAGTGCTGCATATTCAGCCTCCTTTTGTGCCACCAGTGGCACCTTGGGATCTTAACGTGGTCTTGGGTTTCCTGAAATCCCACTGGTTTGAGCCACTTAAGACAGGGGAGCTAAAGTATCTCTCGTGGAAAGTGGTCATGCTGTTGGCCTTAGCCTCAGCTAGGCGTGTGTCAGAATTGGCGGCTTTGTCATCTGGTTTTCCATATGGATAGGGCAGAATTGCGGACTCGTCCGCAGTTTCTGCCAAAGGTGGTGTCATCTTTTCATTTGAACCAACCCATTGTGGTGCCTGCGGCTACTCGTGACTTGGAGGATTCCAAGTTGCTTGATGTAGTCAGGGCTTTGAAGATCTATGTTGCCAGGACGGCTGGAGTCAGGAAAACTGACTCGCTGTTTATCCTGTATGCATCCAACAAGCTGGGTGCTCCTGCTTCAAAGCAAACCATTGCTCGCTGGATCTGTAACACGATTCAGCAGGCTCATTCTGCGGCTGGATTGCCGCATCCAAAATCAGTGAAAGCCCATTCCACAAGGAAGGTGGGCTCTTCTTGGGCGGCTGCCCGAGGGGTCTCGGCATTACAGCTTTGCCGAGCTGCTACTTGGTCGGGTTCAAACACACTTGCAAAATTCTACAAGTTTGATACCCTGGCTGAGGAGGACCTGGTGTTTGCCCATTCGGTGCTGCAGAGTCATCCGCACTCTCCCGCCCGTTTGGGAGCTTTGGTATAATCCCCATGGTCCTTACGGAGTCCCCAGCATCCACTAGGACGTTAGAGAAAATAAGAATTTACTCACCGGTAATTCTATTTCTCGTAGTCCGTAGTGGATGCTGGGCGCCTGTCCCAAGTGCGGACTTTCTGCAATACGTGTATATAGTTATTGCTTAACAAAGGGTTATGGTTATGTAGCATCGGTTGAGTGATGCTCAGTTGTTGTTCATACTGTTAACTGGGTAAGTTTATCACAAGTTGTACAGTGTGATTGGTGTGGCTGGTATGAGTCTTACCCTGGATTCCAAAATCCTTTCCTTGTAATGTCAGCTCTTCCGGGCACAGTTTCCTTAACTGAGGTCTGGAGGAGGGGCATAGAGGGAGGAGCCAGTGCACACCAGATAGTACTAAATCTTTCTTTAGAGTGCCCAGTCTCCTGCGGAGCCCGCTATTCCCCATGGTCCTTACGGAGTCCCCAGCATCCACTACGATCTACGAGAAATAGAATTACCGGTGAGTAAATTCTTATTTTTTGTTGGCTCAATGTGCACAAACTTTGTTTAATACACAAAGTTATTAAAAATATTGTATTAAATGACCTTTAGTCTGTGTGTATAAGGGGGGTCATTCCGAGTTGTTCGCTCGCAAGCTGCTTTTAGCAGCTTTGCACACGCTAAGCCGCCGCCTACTGGGAGTGAATCTTAGCTTATCAAAATTGCGAACGAAAGATTCGCAATATTGCGAAAAGACTTCTCTGTGCAGTTTCTGAGTAGCTCGAGACTTACTCTGCCAGTGCGATCAGTTCAGTGCTTGTCGTTCCTGGTTTGACGTCACAAACACACCCAGCGTTCGCCCAGGCACTTCCCCGTTTCTCCAGCCACTCCCGCGTTTTTCCCAGAAACGGTAGCGTTTTTTCACACACTCCAATAATACGGCTAGTTTCCGCCCAGAAACACCCACTTCCTGTCAATCACATTACGATCACCAGAACGAAGAAAAAACCTCGTAATGCTGTGAGTAAAATTCCTAACTGCATAGCAAATTTACTTGGCGCAGTCGCACTGCGGACATTGCGCATGCGCATTAGCGACTAATCGCTCCGTTGCGAGAAAAAAATATCGAGCGAACAACTCGGAATGACCCCCAAGGTGTATATGAAACATAAATGAAT
This sequence comes from Pseudophryne corroboree, assembly GCF_028390025.1. Lineage (NCBI taxonomy): Eukaryota > Metazoa > Chordata > Amphibia > Anura > Myobatrachidae > Pseudophryne > Pseudophryne corroboree. The sequence goes on along the minus strand of NC_086450.1, from coordinate 195,023,744 downwards.
TGTGTGAATGTACACACACTTTGTTTAATGCACAAAGTTATAAAAAATATTGGCTAAAACCACCTTCAGGCTGTGTGTATACGGTGTATATGAAACATAAATACATTCTGTGCTTAGATTTAGGTCCCATCACCATGATATCCCATTATGGTATGCAATTATTCCAAAATACGGAAAAATCCCATATCCAAAATACTTCTGGTCCCAAGCATTTTGGATAAGGGATACTCAACCTGTATTGACTTTTTGGTGCACCACTAGCGGTGAAAATAGGGACAGCTAGTCACCTTATTCTACGAATGCTGGTTCTTTCTCTTAAAAATCTATCATTTTCAGATTCTTTATGGACTGGTGCAGAGTCACACTCAATTTTTCTGACTTGAATATTTGCCAGAAAAAAAACATGTTTTTGTGGTAAGTGGATATGTAATCAATCTATGTAAATATACACACATATTTTCTAACTTTTATATATAGCCAAAATGTATACAAGGGATAGACCTGTGCTTCTCCTATATAATAGCCCAGATCTGTCACTCTGATAACGCTGGGCGTGGCTAAGAGCTCTCATTGGGTTAGCAGCAGGTCTATCACACCCAGTCCACAGCTGATTGGGCGAGAAACGCCCTCCCACACAGGTTACATCCAATAGGAGACTCTGCCCTTTGGCTGCTGTGTGTTCACAGAGCAGGATTACCAATGGGGCTGATGGAGCTGCAGCTCCAGCCCCACACCCCAAAATAGGCCCACTGCATCTGCAGCAACATACCCTCCAACAATTTACACATAAAAATCGCTACAAATTCAAAAAGGGTGTGGCCACGCCACTTTGCTATACTTTCAATGGAAGTGTGGAGAGCCAAAAATCGGTATAGACCATAAAAAAAAGGTACTGTACTTGCCAAAAAGGTACAGTTGCAGGTATGCCACTGCATCTGCAGCAAGTCTCTGCGCTGTAGATAGGGAAAAAAAAATCCTTTTACTGCAGTGTCCTATCTCCTGCTGCAAGTCCCCCTGCCCCCTCCGGCATCAACAATCCCCACTCCCTAGCCGTGGCGCAGGTGCAACAAAAGCTGCTGCGGCCACTGGCACAGATGTGTGTGAAAGCCATACTTGCCTAATTTAGGACTTCTCCCAGAGAGGATATGCTGCAGGAGACTTTGGGGGCGGGCTGTGACATCATCAAGCCCCACCCCCACATTGGAAAATGCAACGATTAACGAATCCGCGGGAAGGGGGCAGGGCTAAAATGACGCAATTTGCGTCATTTTAACCCCTTCCCCACCCCACGGACCCGAGAATACGGGAGATTATCTCTCCATACTGCCCGCATCACTAGGGTGCGAGCAGGATGCGGGAGACCTGCCTACTCTTCCGGGGGTGCAGGGGGCTACCCCAAAAAATGGGAGAGTAGGCAAGTATGATGAAAGCAGTGCGGCAGAAGGCTTTTGCCGCATAATCTCTGAGCCCCGGAGCCTCCTCTGCGCGTGATGTCACAGAAGTGCCTCCCCGCTATAGCCACGCCCAGATCCCCAGGGGCCCTGACTCCGAAACACAGCACCTGGGCTGCCGGCCTGGAAGCCCCGAGATGGCTAATGTAAGGGATAGAGTGGGTGATATCGCAGAGGGTAATGTCTGGACGCTAAATCAATGTAAAAGGTGACTGTGCTGTGCAGTGAGTGTGCAGTGTCACTGACACTGCACAGCACTCTCACCTTTTACATTGATTCAGCGAGTCAGTCAGTTCTGCCAGCCAGTCACTATTGTTAGCGCCGGTGTCCCAACGCGCCTCATTATAGGGAAGTAGGCGCACTAATTAACTACAGCTCCCAGCAGCCCTTAGTGCCAAAGCATTCCGGCGCTAAGGCCTGCTGGGAGCTGTAGTTTATTGAGTGCATCTTCTTCCCTCTAATTCAGCGTGTTGGGACACCGGCGCTAACAATAGTGACTGGCTGCTGTGCGAGTCAATGCCAAAGGGAGGACAGCAGCTTAGCTGCTTCCAGGAGGAGAAGCAGGAGAAGCATTACCCTCCCCTCCCCCACTAGCAGTACCTCCAGGCCCCATCCACGGCACCTACACACACCCCCACCCACAGCACCACCGCCCCTCCCCCACCCGTGGCAAACCCACGGTGGCTCCGGACCCCCACCCGCGCCACCCATGCAACCACCACTCGCAGCACTCCCGGACCTCCTCCCCCATCCGTGTCTCCACCGCACCCGCCACTCCCCCAACCACAGCACCTACTAGGTGATTCATCAGGACCTGCGTGCGCTGTTCACCCCATAGCAAGGGGCTACGACCCCTTAACCATTGCACGCCCTTTGTCCGTGCAATATTTAACCACTCACACAATAAGGATTGGCGGTAATACTCCATATAATAGAAATATAGCACGCCACAAGGTCATGCAAGTGTTAAAGGGGCGTAGCCCCTTACGTCGGTGTGAAGAGCGCCCGTAGGGCGCGATGAACCGCCTAGTTTTCTCATGCGTCCTAGAAGATGCTGGGGTCCACTTCAGTACCATGGGGTATAGACGGTTCCGCAGGAGCCATGGGCACTTTAAGACTTTTCAAGGGTGTGAACTGGCTCCTCCCTCTATGCCCCTCCTCCAGACCTCAGTTTAGAAAATGTGCCCAGGCAGACTGGATGCACTCCAGGGGAGCTCTACTGAGTTTCTGTGAAAGACTTTATGTTAGGATTTTTATTTTCAGGGAGGACTGCTGGCAACAGTCTCCCTGCTTCGTGGGACTTAGGGGGCAGAAGTAGGAACCAACTTCCTGAATAGTTTCATGGCTCTGCTTCTGGCTGACAGGACACCATTAGCTCCTGAAGGGTACTGAACACTAGCTGCGGCTATGCGCTCACTTCCACAGCCCGCCGTCACCCCCCTTACAGAGCCAGAAGTCAGAAGACAGGTGAGTGTACAGAAGAGGATCTTCAGTCATCGTGACGGCTAAAAGGTACCACGCAGCGGGTGGGAACGCTGCACGCCATTGTACCCTTCAACACAGGCACAGCAGGGAGCGGGGGGCGCCCTGAGCAGCATGAACCCTAATCAAAACTGGGTAATAAGGGGACATAAGTTGCTGAGGCACAGTCCTACCCCTGTCAGTATAAAAATTAGTATTGAAATTGCTGAGGGGAAACGCGCCATTACGGGGGTGGGGCTTCCTCCTCAGTCAGCCAGCACACTGCTCAGCACCATTTTTTCATCAAGCAAGCTGCAGAGAAGAACGCTGGTCCTCCTCCACTTCTGAACAAGTATCAGGGTGCAAAACGGGGGCACAGTATAAATTGGTGCTGTATTGTGAATTTATCATTATAAAAGCGCTACAAGTCTGTGTGCAGTTTTGTGTTACACAGGGTGTGGCCGGAGAGACTAACCAGCCACACGTGTGATGGCGGCCGCAGCACTGAAGGGGTTAACCCCTAGTGCCTGGCGCCATTAGGAAGACAATGGGCGCTTGGCGCCACTTTTAAACTGTGCACTGGCGCTAGTCGCCATCTTTAAATGTATTGTGGGTGCTAGGCACCGGGTATTTAAAAATATATTTAATACTGTGTTTTCACCATGTTATATGTAATGCTCTAGGCACAGTTGTAGGATTGCACATTTACCATGCATTCAAATGCCAGCACTTAGAAGGAATGTGTAAGCTATGTTGGTTTTAAAATGCATTTAAGTTTGAGGACAAATGGCCTTGGAAGCTTCTCACCTAGGAATTGAGATGCTGATGACCCTGGCACCTGGAAAGGGGTCTATGGACAAGCCATTTCTTTGAGATTGAGATGTGTCTCTGTGTAACTTTATAGACACATGCAGGTGAAAGGATTTGTTTGCTGTCTTCTCTGAATATTGTGTGAACTGGTTTTGCATGGAGACACAAGTTACTGCTAAATCAGATTGTGTTTTATGAATGCAAACTAGTGTGTTTCGTTTACCAACAGTTTGATGTAACATTTCTTAGTCTGCATTATGTGTGATGCAGATTATGTTTAATTTACAGTATAAGAACGTTATCTATGGGTGAGAGGGTGAATGCAATTGAAATGCAAGTTACATTTACATTTGTGAAAGAGACAGGAACATGGTAATCAGATTGTGTTTGGGAAAGCACACTGGTTTGGTTATATATGAAGAGGAGCAGAAATGTGCTTTATCTAATTCTTAACTTTTGAAATGTAACTTGTATTTATTTATATTTTCTGCAATAACCTGATTGGTTGGATAAGATAGGGAGGGCTATCCCCCTGTGGTACTGTTTGTAAAATTGACATAAAAAGGAGGCCTGCGTGCCTCCAGAGTGTATTTGTACCATCTTTATTCTGCTGGAACATCTTGCTGTATTGCTGTTGCCCCTAGCAATAGGGAAGAGTGTTTTTTAAGACTATTATTGAGCAAATAAACATCATCTGCCTCAAGAAGATTGCTTCATTTTGTGACCTACAGGGTTATGCCAAACATAGCCCCATCCTCCGGCTGTCCAGGGAAGCACCTAACGTCTCCAAGTTCCGCCTTCTGCCAGCTACCGGCAGCGGCCTAGTCAGGTGACTAGTGGGGTTTCGTCAACACCACACAGGTGTGGTAACGCAGTGTGTCGGCACATACAGAGCAGAACCGTGGTTCCAAGCGCCACGGCAGGTTAGGAGTTTGGTGGTGGCAGCATAAACCCGCCCACAGCGCATTGGGTGGAGTCAGTAACAGGCGGTTACTGACGGTAAGCTGGAATCCCCAATGTGGTTAGGTCCCGTGTGACCTAACCTTCCATTCTCTGCACAGGGGACGGGATGCGAAAGCGGTGAGTGCTTTCGTACGGAACCGTCCTGTCAGACAGGGTTTTTATCACTAGCGCTGGGTTGTGAGCTGGCAAATCCTTTCTGTGTCCTTCTGACAGATTTTACTGTGGGTCTGTCCCCTATAAGTCCCGGAGTGTCTGTGGTGTGGTTGTGCACGTGTGTGACATGTCTGAGGCAGGGAGCTCTTCCCCTGAGAGAGCCATTTTAGGGACACAGAGTTGTAATGTGGTGGTGCTGCCGGCACACCACGAGCCTGAATGGGTGAAAGAATTACGTGACAGTGTGAATCATATCAGTAAGATATTGGATAAGTCTGAGTCTCATGCAGAAAACTGGAGAAAATCAGTGGAGGATGTGATTTTTCATAGTTCTGCCTTTTCATCCACAGGCGACCCCTCTGGGTCACATAAGAGACCATTTGCACAAATAGTACAAACTAATACCGACACGGACTCTGATTCCTGTGTCGACACTAGTGATTCCAGGGGAATAGATCCAAAATTGGCAAAAAGCATTCAATACATGATTGTTGCTCTAAAGGAAGTCTTGGAAGTTACGGAAGCCCCTCCTTTACCACAGGAGAAGGCTTATTTTTATAAGGAAAAGAAAATTAATGTAACTTTCCCTCCTTCTCACGAGCTAAATATCTCTCTTTGAGGGAGTTTGGGCAAACCCTGAAAAGAAATTTCGGATTCCCAAAAGAATTCAGGTTGCTTATCCCTTCCCGGCAGAGGACAGGAAAATATGGGAGTCACCCCCCCATTCTAGACAGTGTCCTGTCACGTTTAACTAAAAAGGTGATTCTCCCTGGGACGGCTTCACTAAAGGAGCCGGCAGACCGCAAGTTGGAGACTACGTTAAAATCTATTTATGTGGCCAATAGTACACTACTCAGGCCCACCATTGCTTGTGCGTGGGTGAGTAGTGCTATCGGAAAATGGTCAGACAACTTGTCATCTGAAATTGAAACGATAGAGACGAGATACTCCTAACGTTAGGTCAGATTAAAGACGCCGCTGCATACATGCTAGAAGCCATGAAAGATATTGGGCTCTTGGGTTCAAAAGCCGCTACCATGGCAGTCTCAGCTCGGAGGGCGTTGTGGATTCGTCAATGGAATGCTGACGCAGATTCCAAAAGAAATATAGAGGCTCTCCCGTATAAAGGTGAGGCCTTGTTTGGAGATGGGCTGGATGCTTTAGTCTCTGCAGCTACCGCAGGCAAGTCGTCATTCTTGCCTTATGCTCCTGCGCCGGCAAAAAAGACACATCACTCTCAGATGCAGTCCTTTCGGCCCAACACATACAAAAAGGGTAAAGGTTCTCCTTTCTTTGCAGGTAGAGGGAAGGGAAGAGGAAAAAAGTCCACAGCGTCTCCAGGAACGCAGGAGCAGAAATCGACCACTGCTTCTGCCAAATCTGCAGCATGACGCTGGGGCTCCCGTGCGGGAGTCCGCTCGGGTGGGGGCTTGTCTAAAACTTTTCAGTCAGCTCTGGGTTCAATCTGGCCTGGACCCATAGGTCTTGCAAATAGTGTCCCATGGATACAAACTGGAGTTTCAAGACGTCCCCCCATGCCGATTTTTCAAATCGACCTTGCCAGTTTCTCTTCCGGACAGAGAAGTAGTAACAGCTGCAATTCAAAAATTATGTCAGGATCAGGTCGTTGTCCTGGTACCCTTGTCACAGCAAGGAGAAGGTTTTTATTCAAGCCTCTTCGTAGCGCCGAAGCCGTACGGCTCGGTCAGACCAATTTTAAACCTAAAATCTCTGAATCTCTACCTGAAAAGATTCAAGTTCAAGATGGAATCTCTGAGGGCAGTGATTTCCAGTCTGGAGGAAGGGGACATAAAAGATGCTTACTTGCATGTTCCCATTTATCCTCCTCATCAAACTTATCTGAGATTCGCAGTACAGGATTGCCATTACCAGTTCCAGACGTTGCTGTTCGGACTCTCCACGGCACCGAGGGTATTCACCAAGGTGATGGCAGAGATGATGGTCCTCCTTCGACAACAAGGAGTCAATATAATTCCTTCCCTGGATGATCTCCTGATAAAAGCGAGATCCAGGGAACGGTTGGTACAGAACATTGCACTCTCCCTGTCAGTACTCCAACAACACGGTTGGATCATGAATTTTCCGAAGTCGCAGTTGGAACCGACGACAAGATTGTCCTTTCTGGGGATGATACTGGACACAGAAGTACAGAGGGTATTTCTTCCAGTAGAAAAGGCTCTGGAAATCCAGAGAATGGTCAAACAGATTTTGAAGCCAACAAGAGTGTCGATCCAGACATATAGATTGGTAAATGCTCAATTAGCTTAGTGATATCATTCAGGTGCTCGAAAGGAAGGGGTATTTCTGAGCAAGAAAAAAAACAATTGGTTTCCCCAGCACCCTGAATGATAACAGTAACCAGATATAAATCCCACATGATAATAGAATTCAGAGATCTTCGTTACACATATTTGCGCAAATGTGTGGTTAAGCCCCAAAGCCGCATCAAGGCCTCTCTGTATATTTGGGGTCCCTAGCGCTATATCTAGGTGCAGGGTGTGGCACCCCAAAACACCAGCATGAGCCAGAAAGCCCAGCGTGGCATACCAGTGTAAAAAACTATAGTGTTAATAAATTAGTATTTAGGAAGCCGAAGCTATAGAGAGGGTGATACAAACATGAAATGTAATTAAAATAGAGAAATAGTGTTAGAAAATTAATAAGTGAAAAGTGTTAATAGAATGTAAAGGTATGCCACACTAAAGCCATCCAGCTCAGCCAGTCCAGAGGCACCACACCTCACACCTCCATTACCCCAATCTGGGTCTAATATTAACCAGCAAGGAGCCACATGATAATGGCTCCTTACTAAAATATGTCTAAGCTAAGAGCTACCTACCTTGGAGCAACCCCATAATGCTCCATGTGGCATGTCAGGGCCTGCACCTCCTCCTAATGCAGGAACCTCTCTGCCTCTCACAACAGACATAGATTGGTAAATGCTCAATTAGCTTAGTGATATCATTCAGGTCCTCGAAAGGAAGGGGTATTTCTGAGCAAGAAAAAAAGCAATTGGTTTCCCCAGCACCCAGAATGATAACAGTAACCAGATATAAATCCCACATGATAATAGAATTCAGAGATCTTCGTTACACATATTTGCGCAAATGTGTGGTTAAGCCCCAAAGCCGCATCAAGGCCTCTCTGTATATTTGGGGTCCCTAGCGCTATATGGGGTAATGGAGGTGTGAGGTGTGGTGCCTCTGGACTGGCTGAGCTGGATGGCTTTAGTGTGGCATACCTTTACATTCTATTAACACTTTTCACTTATTAATTTTCTAACACTATTTCTCTATTTTAATTACATTTCATGTTTGTATCACCCTCTCTATAGTTTCGGCTTCCTAAATACTAATTTATTAACACTATAGTTTTTTACACTGGTATGCCACGCTGGGCTTTCTGGCTCATGCTGGTGTTTTGGGGTGCCACACCCTGCACCTAGATATAGCGCTAGGGACCCCAAATATACAGAGAGGCCTTGATGCGGCTTTGGGGCTTAACCACACATTTGCGCAAATATGTGTAACGAAGATCTCTGAATTCTATTATCATGTGGGATTTATATCTGGTTACTGTTATTATTCAGGGTGCTGGGGAAACCAATTGCTTTTTTTCTTGCTCAGAAATACCCCTTCCTTTCGAGCACCTGAATGATATCACTAAGCTAATTGAGCATTTACCAATCTATATGTCTGTTGTGAGAGGCAGAGAGGTTCCTGCATTAGGAGGAGGTGCAGGCCCTGACATGCCACATGGAGCATTATGGGGTTGCTCCAAGGTAGGTAGCTCTTAGCTTAGACATATTTTAGTAAGGAGCCATTATCATGTGGCTCCTTGCTGGTTAATATTAGACCCAGATTGGGGTAATGGAGGTGTGAGGTGTGGTGCCTCTGGACTGGCTGAGCTGGATGGCTTTAGTGTGGCATACCTTTACATTCTATTAACACTTTTCACTTATTAATTTTCTAACACTATTTCTCTATTTTAATTACATTTCATGTTTGTATCACCCTCTCTATAGCTTCGGCTTCCTAAATACTAATTTATTAACACTATAGTTTTTTTACACTGGTATGCCACGCTGGGCTTTCTGGCTCATGCTGGTGTTTTGGGGTGCCACACCCTGCACCTAGATATAGCGCTAGGGACCCCAAATATACAGAGAGGCCTTGATGCGGCTTTGGGGCTTAACCACACATTTGCGCAAATATGTGTAACGAAGATCTCTGAATTCTATTATCATGTGGGATTTATATCTGGTTACTGTTATCATTCAGGGTGCTGGGGAAACCAAGAGTGTCGATCCATCAATGCATTCGGTTGTTGGGAAAGATGGTAGCGGCCTATGAGGCCATACAGTTTGGCCGATTCCATGCCAGAGTATTCCAGTGTGACCTGTTGGACAAGTGGTCTGGATCCCACCTACACATGCACCAGATGATAATCCTGTCCTCCAAAGCCAGGATTTCGCTCCTGTGGTGGCTACACAGTTCTCACCTATTAGAGGGACGCAGATTCGGGATTCAGGACTGGGTCCTAGTAACCACGGATGCAAGTCTCCGAGGCTGGGGAGCAGTCACACAGGGAAAAAGCTTCCAAGGAAAATGGTCAAGTCAGAAATCCTGTCTTCACATAAACGTTCTGGAGTTGAGAGCCATTTACAACGGCCTTCTACAAGCAGGGCATCTTCTTCAAGATCAACCCCTGCAGATCCAGTCGGACAATGTAACAGCAGTCGCGTACATAAACCGTCAGGGCGGAATGAAAAGCAGAGCGGCAATGGCAGAGGTGACAGATCCTCCTCTTGTCAGAAAGACATGCAAGAGCTCTGTCGGCAATTTTAATTCCGGGAGTGGACAACTGGGAAGCAAGTCTTTGGGGAGTTCCTCAAGTAGACATGATGGCATCTCGTCTCAACAAGAAGCTTCAGAGATATTGTTCCAGGTCAAGAGACCCTCAAGCAATAGCAGTAGATGCACTGGTGTCACAGTGGGTGTTTCGGTCGGTGTATGTCTTCCCTCCAATTCCACTGATACCAAAAGTTCTCAAGAACAAGGGTTCAAGCGATCCTCATTGTCCCAGACTGGCCAAGGATGGCGTGGTATCCAGATCTTCAGGAGTTGCTCATAGAAGATCCTCGGCCTCTTCCTCTTTGCGAGGACCTGCTGCTGCAGGGGCGTGTATCAAGACTTACCACAGCTACGTTTGACGGCATGGCTGTTGAGCGCCGGATCCTAGCCCGAAAGGGTATTCCCAAAGAAGTCATCCCCACTCTTATTCAGGCCAGGAAAAGAGTAACGTCTAGACATTACCACCGTATTTGGTGAAAATATGTGTCTTGGTGTGAATCCAAGAAGGCTCCTACGGAAGAGTTTCACTTGGGACGTTTTCTCCATTTTCTGCAGGTGGGTGTGGATGCGGACTAAGATTGGGTTCAATCAAGGTCCAGATTTCGGCCTTATCGGTTTTCTTTCAAAAACAATTGGCCTCCCTTCCAGAAGTTCAGATGTTCGTGAAAGGGGTGCTGCACATCCAACCTCCATTTGTGCCTCCGGTGGCACCATGGGACCTTAATGTAGTGTTGCAATTCCTTCAATCGGATTGGTTTGAACCTCTACAGGAGATAGAATTGAAGTTTCTCACTTGGAAAGGGGTCATGCTATTGGCCTTGGCATCCGCAAGGCGGGTGTCTGAGTTGGGGGCCTTGTCTCACAAGAGCCCTTACCTGATCTTCCATGAAGATAGGGCAGAGTTGAGGACTCGCCAACAATTTCTTCCGAAGGTGGTTTCGTCTTTCCATATAAACCAGCCTATTGTGGTGCCAGTGGCTACTGACACTTTCACTGCGTCAAAGTCTCTTGATGTGGTTAGAGCTTTGAAAATTTATGTCGCAAGAACAGCTAGGATTCGGAAAACAGAGGCTCTGTTTATCCTGTATGCTCCCAACAAGATTGGGTGTCCTGCTTCTAAGCAGACCATTGCGCGCTTGATCAGAGGGACGATTCAGCACGCTTATTCCACGGCAGGATTGCCGATACCGAAGTCGGTAAATGCCCATTCTACTAGAAAGGTGGGCTCATCTTGGGCGGCTGCCCGGGGGGTCTTGGCGTTACAACTTTGCCGGGCAGCTACTTGGTCAGGGGCAAACACGTTTGCAAAGTTTTACAAGTTTGACACCTTGGGGGTCATTCCGAGTTGTTCGCTCGCTAGCAGATTTTAGCAGCATTGCACACGCTAGGCCGCCGCCCTCTGGGAGTGTATCTTAGCTTAGCAGAATAGCGAACGAAAGATTAGCAGAATTGCGAATAGAAAATTCTTAGCAGTTTCTGAGCAGCTCCAGACCTACTCACAGATTGCGATCAGCTCAGTCCGTTTCTTTCCTGGTTTGACGTCACAAACACGCCCTGCGTTCGGCCAGCCACTCCCGTTTCTCCAGACACTCCCGCGTTTTTTCCTGGCACGCCTGCGTTTTTCCGCACACTCCCAGAAAACGGCCAGTTTCCGCCCAGAAACACCCACTTCCTGTGAATCACACTCCGATCACTTCAACGATGAAAATTCTTCGTTCGGACGTGAGTAAATCTACTAAGTTTTGTGTTAAAATACTGCGTACCATGCGCATGCGCATTTTAGCCTTAATCGCTCCGTTGCGAAAATCGGCAACGAGCGATCAACTCGGAATGACCCCCCTTGGCCGATAAGGACCTTGTTTGGTCAATCGATGCTGCAGGGTCATCCGCACTCTCCCGCCCGTAATGGAGCTTTGGTATAACCCCATGGTACTGAAGTGGACCCCAGCATCCTCTAGGATGTATGAGAAAACAGGATTTTAATACCTACCGGTAAATCCTTTTCTCCTAGTCCGTAGAGTATGCTGGGCACTGTGTACTTTACCTGCAGTTGTTAGTTGTGTAGTTACACGAGTGTTGTGTTACGATTATTTTCAGCATGTTGCTGCAATTGTTCATGCCCGTTGGTATGTGTTAAGTTGAATGCCATGTTGTGCGGCATGGTTGATGTATGAGCTGGTATGAATCTCACTATTAGTTTAAAAGTAAATCCTTTCCTCGAAATGTCCGTCTCCCTGGGCACAGTTCCTATACTGAGGTCTGGAGGAGGGGCATAGAGGGAGGAGCCAGTTCACACCCTTGAAAAGTCTTAAACTGCCCATGGCTCCTGCGGAACCGTCTATACCCCCATGGTACTGAAGTGGACCCCAGCATCCTCTACAGATTAGGAGTAAAAGGATTTACCGGTAGGTATTAAAATCCTGTTATCATATACTAGTACTGATGGCAATTGTTTACATTTATAGCTGTACTGAACCAGTAAATTTCCCATTTTACAAATGCCTGGAGCCATTCTTATAATGGATTCCATTATGTAAATATGTTAGCATTGATAAAGCTGATTATCTTTACAGGAATGAAAGCTATACCTTTAAACATACCTTAAATACACTTTAAACCTTTAGCCGCAGCGGCCGCAATACTTAATTCACACTCTACGCACCTTTTAGCGTACAGAGTCCCGTACAGTGTACGGACTTTGCATACACACGCCGCGCTGACGGTACAAAGTACTCACAGCGCATACACACCCAGAGATACACTTTAAACCTTCTACAGCAATGCTATGCAATAATAATACACTTTAAACCTTAGCAGGGCAATGAGGACACGACACCAATTGTGATTTTACCGCTGGGTTCCGACACCACAGTGGATTATTTCTGAAAGGAGGTTTACAATACAAATTATACACTACAATACAAGACAATATAACAGAATAATGGCTACAGGTCAATGTACATACGTGAGTATATTCGCGTGCGCTTCCAGGTCCGGTCCTCCGTCATCAAATAGATAAAGTTGTGAGTCTTGTGTCAGGACAGGCTGCAGCAGGCTTTATTTATACAATTCTTCCAAAAGCAATACAATGGATACTGTAATCCCTTTGTCCATTGGACACAGGAATGCACTTTTACAGCACAGGAGAGGTCATAGGTTGATTTGAAAAGGTAGGCGATGTCTTTCTCAACTGCTCTTGTGGGTGGTCTCCTCTGGATTCCTGCCGCATACATAATATACAGTAAATACAGTTTATATCTATATTCTGCTTCTGCACATAACTATCCACAGGAACATGCGATCTTCCGCAGACCAACACCAGAATGTTACCCTTAAAAATAAGAATTTACTTACCGATAATTCTATTTCTCGTAGTCCGTAGTGGATGCTGGGGACTCCGTCAGGACCATGGGGAATAGCGGCTGCGCAGGAGACAGGGCACAAAAGTAAAAGCTTTAGGATCAGGTGGTGTGCACTGGCTCCTCCCCCTATGACCCTCCTCCAAGCCTCAGTTAGGATACTGTGCCCGGACGAGCGTACACAATAAGGAAGGATTTTGAATCCCGGGTAAGACTCATACCAGCCACACCAATCACACTGTACAACCTGTGATCTGAACCCAGTTAACAGCATGATAACAGCGGAGCCTCTGAAAAGATGGCTCACAACAATAATAACCCGATTTTTGTAACAATAACTATGTACAAGTATTGCAGACAATCCGCACTTGGGATGGGCGCCCAGCATCCACTACGGACTACGAGAAATAGAATTATCGGTAAGTAAATTCTTATTTTCTCTGACGTCCTAAGTGGATGCTGGGGACTCCGTCAGGACCATGGGGATTATACCAAAGCTCCCAAACGGGCGGGAGAGTGCGGATGACTCTGCAGCACCGAGTGAGAGAACTCCAGGTCCTCCTCAGCCAGGGTGTGCCCCTGACCAAGTAGCAGCTCGGCAAAGTTGTAAAGCCGAGACCCCTCGGGCAGCCGCCCAAGATGAGCCCACCTTCCTTGTGGAATGGGCATTTACATATTTTGGCTGTGGCAGGCCTGCCACAGAATGTGCAAGCTGAATTGTACTACACATCCAACTAGCAATCGTCTGCTTAGAAGCAAGAGCACCCAGTTTGTTGGGTGCATACAGGATAACAGCAAGTCAGTTTTCCTGACTCCAGCCGTCCTGGAAACCTATATTTTCAGGGCCCTGACAACATCTAGCAACTTGGAGTCCTCCAAGTCCCTAGTAGCTGCAGGTACCACAATAAGCTGGTTCAGGTGAAACGCTGACACCACCTTAGGGAGAAACTGGGGACGAGTCCGCAGCTCTGCCCTGTCCGAATGGACAATCAGATATGGTCTTTTGTGAGACAAAGCCGCCAATTCTGACACTCGCCTGGCCGAGGCCAGGGCCAACATCATGGTCACTTTCCATGTGAGATATTTCAAATCCACAGATTTGAGCGGTTTAAACCAATGTGATTTGAGGAATCCCAGAACTACGTTGAGATCCCACAGTGCCACTGGAGGCACAAAAGGGGGTTGTATATGCAGTACTCCCTTGACAAACTTCTGGACTTCAGGAACTGAAGCCAATTCTTTCTGGAAGAAAATCGACAGGGCCGAAATTTGAACCTTAATGGACCCCAATTTGAGGCCCATAGACACTCCTGTTTGCAGGAAATGCAGGAATCGACCGAGTTGAAATTTCTTCGTGGGGCCTTCCTGGCCTCACACCACGCAACATATTTTCGCCACATGTGGTGATAATGTTGTGCGGTCACCTCCTTCCTGGCTTTGACCAGGGTAGGAATGACCTCATCCGGAATGCCTTTTTCCCTTAGGATCCGGCGTTCAACCGCCATGCCGTCAAACGCAGCCGCGGTAAGTCTTGGAACAGACATGGTACTTGCTGAAGCAAGTCCCTTCTTAGCGGCAGAGGCCATGAGTCCTCTGTGAGCATCTCTTGAAGTTCCGGGTACCAAGTCCTTCTTGGCCAATCCGGAGCCACGAGTATAGTTCTTACTCCTCTACGTCTTATAATTCTCAGTACCTTAGGCATGAGAAGCAGAGGAGGGAACACATACACCGACTGGTACACCCACGGTGTTACCAGAACGTCCACAGCTATTGCCTGAGGGTCTCTTGACCTGGCGCAATACCTGTCCAGTTTTTTGTTCAGGCGGGACGCCATCATGTCCACCTTTGGTCTTTCCCAACGGTTCACAATCATGTGGAAGACTTCCCGATGAAGTCCCCACTCTCCCGGGTGGAGGTCGTGCTGAGGAAGTCTGCTTCCCAGTTGTCCACTCCCGGAATGAACACTGCTGACAGTGCTATCACATGATTTTCCGCCCAGCGAAGAATCCTTGCAGTTTCTGCCATTGCCCTCCTGCTTCTTGTGCCGCCCTGTCTGTTTACGTGGGCGACTGTCGTGATGTTGTCCCACTGGATCAATACCGGCTGACCTTGAAGCAGAGGTCTTGCTAAGCTTAGAGCATTGTAAATTGCTCTTAGCTCCAGTATATTTATGTGGAGAGAAGTCTCCAGACTTGATCACACTCCCTGGAAATTTTTTCCTTGTGTGACTGCTCCCCAGCCTTTCAGGCTGGCATCCGTGGTCACCAGGACCCAGTCCTGAATGCCGAATCTGTGGCCCTTTAGTAGATGAGCACTCTGCAGCCACCACAGAAGAGACACCCTTGTCCTTGGAGACAGGGTTATCCGCTGATGCATCTGAAGATGCGATCCGGACCATTTTTCCAGCAGATCCCACTGAAAAGTTCTTGCGTGAAATCTGCCGAATGGAATCGCTTCGTAAGAAGCCACCATTTTCCCAGGACCCTTGTGCAATGATGCACTGACACTTTTCCTGGTTTTAGGAGGTTCCTGACTAGCTCGGATAACTCCCTGGCTTTCTCCTCCGGGAGAAACACCTTTTTCTGGACTGTGTCCAGAATCATCCCTAGGAACAGCAGACGTGTCGTCGGAGACAGCTGCGATTTTGGAATATTTAGAATCCACCCGTGCTGTCGTAGAACTACTTGAGATAGTGCTACTCCGACCTCCAACTGTTCTCTGGACCTTGCCCTTATCAGGAGATCGTCCAAGTAAGGGATAATTAAGACGCCTTTTCTTTGAAGAAGAATCATCATTTCGGCCATTACCTTGGTAAAGACCCGGGGTGCCGTGGACAATCCAAACGGCAGCGTCTGAAACTGATAGTGACAGTTTTGTACCACGAACCTGAGGTACCCTTGGTGAGAAGGGTAAATTGGGACATGGAGGTAAGCATCCTTGATGTCCAGGGACACCATATAGTCCCCTTCTTCCTGGTTCGCTATCACTGCTCTGAGTGACTCCATCTTGATTTGAACCTTTGTATGTAAGTGTTCAAATATTTCAGATTTAGAATAGGTCTCACCGAGCCGTCTGGCTTCAGTACCACAATATAGTGTGGAATAATACCCCTTTCCTTGTTGTAGGAGGGGTACTTTGATTATCACCTGCTGGGAATACAGCTTGTGAATTGTTTCCAATACTGCCTCCCTGTCGGAGGGAGACGTTGGTAAAGCAGACTTCAGGAACCTGCGAGGGGGAGACGTCTCGAATCTCCAATCTGTACCCCTGGGATACTACTTGTAGGATCCAGGGGTCCACTTGCGAGTGAGACCACTGCGCGCTGAAACTCTTGAGACGACCCCCCACCGCACCTGAGTCCGCTTGTACGGCCCCAGCGTCATGCTGAGGACTTGGCAAAAGCGGTGGAGGGCTTCTGTTCCTGGGAATGGGCTGCCTGCTGCAGTCTTCTTCCCTTTCCTCTATCCCTGGGCAGATATGACAGGCCTTTTGCCTGCTTGCCCTTATGGGGACGAAAGGACTGAGGCTGAAAAGACGGTGTCTTTTTCTGCTGAGATGTGACTTGGGGTAAAAAAGGTGGATTTTCCAGCTGTTGCCGTGGCCACCAGGTCCGATGGACCGACCCCAAATAACTCCTCCCCTTTATACGGCAATACTTCCATGTGCCGTTTGGAATCTGCATCACCTGACCACTGTCGTGTCCATAAACATCTTCTGGCAGATATGGACATCGCACTTACTCTAGATGCCAGAGTGCAAATATCCCTCTGTGCATCTCGCATATGTAGAAAAGCATCCTTTAAATGCTCTATAGTCAATAAAATACTGTCCCTGTCAAGGGTATCAATATTTTCAGTCAGGGAATCCGACCAAGCCACCCCAGCGCTGCACATCCAGGCTGAGGCGATCGCTGGTCGCAGTATAACACCAGTATGTGTGTATATACTTTTTAGGATATTTTCCAGCCTCCTATCAGCTGGCTCCTTGAGGGCGGCCGTATCTGGAGACGGTAACGCCACTTGTTTTGATAAGCGTGTGAGCGCCTTATCCACCCTAAGGGGTGTTTCCCAACGCGCCCTAACTTCTGGCGGGAAAGGGTATAACGCCAATAATTTTCTATCGGGGGAACCCACGCATCATCACACACTTCATTTAATTTATCTGATTCAGGAAAAACTACAGGTAGTTTTTTCACACCCCACATAATACCCTCTTTTGTGGTACTTGTAGTATCAGAAATATGTAACACCTCCTTCATTGCCCTTAACATGTAACGTGTGGCCCAAATGGAAAATACGTTTGTTTCTTCACCGTCGACACTGGAGTCAGTGTCCGTGTCTGTGTCGACCGACTGAGGTAAATGGGCGTTTTAAAGCCCTTGACGGTGTTTGAGACGCCTGGACAGGTACTAATTGCGTCTCATGTCGTCAACCGACCTTGCAGCGTGTTGACATTATCACGTAATTCCCTAAATAAGCCATCCATTCCGGTGTCGACTCCCTAGAGAGTGACATCACCATTACAGGCAATTGCTCCGCCTCCTCACCAACATCGTCCTCATACATGTCGACACACACGTACCGACACACAGCACACACACAGGGAATGCTCTGATAGAGGACAGGACCCCACTAGCCCTTTGGGGAGACAGAGGGAGAGTTTGCCAGCACACACCAAAACGCTATATTATACAGGGACAACCTTATATAAGTGTTTTCCCTTATAGCATCTTAATATATAATAATATCGCCAAATAAGTGCCCCCCCTCTCTGTTTTAACCCTGTTTCTGTAGTGCAGTGCAGGGGAGAGCCTGGGAGCCTTCCTAGCAGCGGAGCTGTGTAGGAAAATGGCGCTGTGTGCTGAGGAGAATAGGCCCCGCCCCCTTTTCGGCGGGCTTCTTCTCCCGTTTTTCTGACAACCTGGCAGGGGTTAAATACATCCATATAGCCCCAGGGGCTATATGTGATGTATTTTTAGCCAGCATAGGTACTTTCATTGCTACCCAGGGCGCCCCCCCAAGCGCCCTGCACCCTCAGTGACCGTTGGTGTGAAGTGTGCTGAGAGCAATGGCGCACAGCTGCAGTGCTGTGCGCTACCTCATGAAGACTGAGAAGTCTTCAGCCGCCGATTTCTGGACCTCTTCTCTCTTCAGCATCTGCAAGGGGGTCGGCGGCGCGGCTCCGGTGACCCATCCAGGCTGTACCTGTGATCGTCCCTCTGGAGCTAGTGTCCAGTAGCCTAAGAAGCCAATCCATCCTGCACGCAGGTGAGTTCACTTCTTCTCCCCTAAGTCCCTCGTTGCAGTGAGCCTGTTGCCAGCAGGACTCACTGAAAATAAAAAACCTAACAAAACTTTTACTCTAAGCAGCTCTTTAGGAGAGCCACCTAGATTGCACCCTTCTCGGCCGGGCACAAAAACCTAACTGAGGCTTGGAGGAGGGTCATAGGGGGAGGAGCCAGTGCACACCACCTGATCCTAAAGCTTTTACTTTTGTGCCCTGTCTCCTGCGGAGCCGCTATTCCCCATGGTCCTGACGGAGTCCCCAGCATCCACTTAGGACGTCAGAGAAATACCCTACAGCTGGATACCAAATACCACCTTATAACCTTAGTCTGTCCCCTCTTATCCTGTAAAGGTGAATCCCTTTGTTCGGCAACCATTTAAACCGCTATAACTTTCTGATGTGGTGCAAGGAGACTATGTGTACATTGTGCACTATTTGGATTAAATATGTAATGTGTTTTGATGGCTCTCCATGCGTACACAAACTCTGCCGTAAATACCCATACCACGCGCCGATGCGCAGGACCGCGGGAGCGACCATACGCAAATTGCGGATATGTGCACGCACGGCAGAACAAGTGCACGCGCAGTGGGCATGTGTGTGCAGTTTGTACGTGATGTGTGTTCTGCAATATTTTTCGACTTTGACAGTCCACCCTTTGGCAGTCACCAATAACTGCCACTATCTAATCACTAAACAGAAAAATATCAATACAATATCTACAGACGATTGGATGGTCGGAGGAGAGTTGTAGGCGGGAAATGTATGACCTAGTGGGATAATAAAAAGCATGTATGTATGAATCCATGTCTGAGGGGCATGTATCATCGTGCCGTATATGTTTTATATAAGCTTCGAGGTATTGCGAAGTATACATTAAATCCTTCTTATCCCGTATTAAGGGTCTGTCAGTGGGCCGACAAACACTACCGAGCTCTTTTCGGCTTCTTGTTCCAACAAATGGGGTGCACATTTAGTTGATGATACATGGAGGGGGAACATATGTGAGTGGTAGTATATGTGGATATTACCTGTCGACTATGTGTGTCATTAACTGAAGGTTGTAGGGATGAAGATAAGACACATATCTAAAATACATTCACATAACATTTACATAAACATTCTTGGGTAGGGCTGAGGTCTTTTCCGGATGGGTGTATCTGGGCAGAAGGGGAGAAACGGGTGAAAGAAACAGGCCATGGAATTCATTTGCAATCCTTATCATAACACGGTCTCTATGGATGGGTCGTAAATTAAATGTGCTGCTATGACAATGCCCTCGCTCCTTAAACTCATCAAATTTGTGCCGTGCTTGCGCCGCGTCAGAATTCGAACACACCTAAATATCAAGCCAATAATTATGACGACTCCCAAGATACAAAGGAGAAACTTCCCTACACTCATAATAAAATTTTGAGCCCACTCTCCTAATCCTGAGAACCAATTTCGTGGGTTCAACCATGAGACCCAGCCGGTCAGCTCATTACCCACAGCGGTCATGGATGATATATTGCACTTCAACTGCAATATATCATCCATCTTTTGATCGATAATCTCTGTGGGGTCGTCAGTGCTGTTTGTAATATACGTACAGCACTTCACACCATACTGAGTTGCCAAAGTGACACAGTACCCACCCGTCACGGCTGTGATATAATTAAGGACCATCCTGTGCTGGATCAGTTCCATCTTGTAAGCTTGTAACTCCCTTCCCTTATACCTGAAGGTGTCGTCATACATCTCAGTGATATTATCTATCAAGTTTGCTAGCGCATGGATATACCTATAATTTATAATTCCTCTGGCAGTACGGGTGATGTCTAATGCGAGAAGGAATTGAATCCCGGTGGATTCGTTGATCAAATCAGAGGCTACGTGCTCTGTCCTCTCTATGAGGTGTCTCTTGACGATGTGTTCATAGTGAGTATGAGTATAAGGAGCCTGAGCACTGCGGTGAACATCTTTCATCTTATCATGGGTTATGGTCATGACCTCTGGCAACACTCTTCCAACATAACACAATCCCTCTGAGCTCGGGGCAAGCCACTTGTACGCCTTCCTCCCACATATGAAATAGGCATCATCGGGGAGAACATAGGGGACAGAATATGACAATACCATATTACATACTTTCTAAGTGAAAAACCCAATCCCTAGTTCTCCCATCTGCTCAGTACAAGTATCGGGCTGGATGATATGACCACAGTACCCTGGTGATACTTCTCCAACCCACATGGTCTTGCTTCCTCGAGTATACCTATACCGGAAATACCTCCCACTGTTGGCTATTTGGCGTACAAGTTCAGAGTCTATGGGTATCCTATCAGCTCTGTGCGAAAAGGTCATTTCCCAGTTTCCCGGTTTTCGGTAATTGGAAATATTGAAACATAATAAGGATCTATCTACATGATACTGGTGGAGCTTCAAGCTAGGGGGCCTAATTTCTTGTCCACCGGTCTCCCACCCCGTAATTCGAGTACCTCATCTATTGCTAAAGGGTACGGTACTAATCCTGACTTGCTCTGACCTTGAGGTACTTGTGAGCACACCCAGCATTCTGTCTGGTTTAAGACCTTACCCACTAGTGAGTGGTAATCACTCAATGGATGACGGTCCATGTTGATATTAAGGCTGGACTGACATCTCTGGATGCACCCATCCTCGACTATGTTCTCACAATTCCTACAAATGCAATTTTCCTCAGACAATAACCCTTCACAGTGCCTCCGAGCTCCCTGACTACCAGATCGCTTTCTGATACTCGCCTTTGCTCGAGTGATGTGTTGCTCTTGGAATTCTACAAATCCATCCTCGCCATCAGAACCCATTCCAGATCCTTTCTCGACCTCTCTGGGTCCCTCACCGAAACAGACTGTCCTGGTCAACAACAGGATTAACAGGAAAACCCGAAACGTAGTCTCTTGGGGTAGGTCCATTTTGTTAAGGGAAGAGAAGGGAGACAAGAATGGGGGGAGAAAGAGAAGAAGAGAAGGAGGGTAGTGGGAGATGGAGAGAAAAAAAAAGAAAAACTGGTGCGACAACCGCCTCTGGTATTGTTGTTCTCCGCGCTCAGGTGCCGTCTCAACAGTACTGCCTCTCAACCTTCCCGGAACAGACTGTTAGGGTCTCCTGCCCTGTGCTGCCACGTCGTCATGGCAACCGGGAGACAAGTGCTAGTGGAGCAACCTGAGCGCAGCTGATACTCCGGTTCGGGTCTTTTGCTGTGCAGTGGTTATAGGCTCTGTGCACGGCAGGGGATCCGGTGCTGGTTTTTGTGCTCACAGTCTGTGAGGTCTGAGTGGGGCGTGGACAGCACCTGCTTTATAAGGCCTCTTTTCAGGGTAAGCAGATGCTGCTGAATCTTTGTTTCGGCCAAGGTGCTGCGACACCCAGATCCAGAGCGTCCTTTTGTGGTGGAGGTGGATGCCTCTGAGATGGGTATTGGGGCAGTGCTTTCTCAGATGGGAGTGTCTGATAATCGTCTTCATCCCTGTGCTTACTTTTCCCGTAAATTTTCGCCTGCCGAGATGAATTATGACGTGGGTAACCGGGAATTGTTGGCTATTAAGGATGCACTCGAGGAGTGGAGACACTGGCTTGAGGGGGCTAAGTTTGTGGTCTCAATTCTCACTGACCATAAGAATCTGGCATATTTAGAGTCAGCGAAGCGTCTCAATGCCAGGCAGGCACGATGGGCTTTGTTTTTTGCTCGCTTTAATTTTTTGATAACATATCGCCCTGGGTCAAAAAACATCAAGGCTGATGCGCTCTCGCGGAGTTTTGCTCCAATCCAGGAGACCACCGAGGAGCCGTTGCCCATTGTTTCCCCATCATGTATTAAAGTGGGCATTACCCAGGACCTCTTATCATTAGTCCTTAGAGCACAGGAGCAGGCTCCTCCAGACCTTCCGGTAGGTCTTTTGTTTGTGCCTCCTAGGTTAAGACAGCGAGTGTTCCTGGAATTCCATGCCAAGAAGTCGGCAGGTCACCCGGGTATTGCCAGAACTCGGGAGTTGCTATCTAGGGCGGTGTGGTGGCCCTCGGTGGCTAAGGATGTGGATCAGTGGGTTCGGGCATGTGACATCTGTGCCCGAAATAAGACTCCTAGAGGGGTTCCTGTTGGCCCATTACATCCACTCTCTATCCCATCTAAGCCATGGACCCACATTTCAATGGATTTTGTGGTGGACTTGCCCAAATCCTCGGGGATGACAGCCATCTGGGTTGTCGTTGACAGGTTTTCGAAGATGGCGCACTTCGTTCCACTGGTTGGGCTGCCATCAGCCAGACGCCTGTCTGAATTATTTATGCTGCATGTTGTGCGTCTCCACGGGTTGCCACTTGATGTGGTCTCTGACCGCGGATCCCAGTTTGTGGCCAAATTCTGGAGGGCATTTTGTTCCGATCTCCAGATTTCTGTCAGCTTGTCGTCAGGCTACCATCCGCAGTCTAATGGGCAGACTGAAAGGGTGAACCAGTCCTTGGAGCAGTTCCTCAGGTGTTATGTCTCCAAGTGTCAGACTGACTGGGTTGCTCATCTGTCCATGGCGGAGTTTGCCTATAACAACGCGGCTCACTCTGCTACAGGGATCTCTCCCTTCCTTTGTGTGTATGGGCATCATCCTAAGGCCAATTCTTTTGACCCCCTGGACTCCACGCCTGGTGGTTCCTCTGTGGTTTCGGTCCTTAGAGGTATTTGGCGGAAAGTGAAGAAAGCCCTTGTGTCTGTGTCATTAGTGACCAAAAGGGTTTTTGATAAGCGGAAAAGACCCTGCAGCTTCAAATTAGGAGACTTCGTCTGGTTGTCTACCAAGAATTTGAAGTTGAGACAGCCATCTCATAAGTTAGGGCCCCGGTTCATCGGCCCTTATAAGATCACCAGGGTTATCAATCCGGTGGCATTTCAGTTAGATCGGCCCCGTTCTTTGGGTATCAATAAAACATTTCATTGTTCCCTTTTAAAACGGGCGATTAGTAATCCTTCTTCCAGTGGAAGACCTTCCCCTCTTCTGATACGTGGCCAGAGGGAGTTTGTTGTTGAAAGGATTCTTGACTCCAAGGTGGTTCGGGGTCGGCTGTCATTTTTGGTGCACTGGAAGGGGTATGGCCCGGAGGAGCGGTCGTGGGTGCGCAGTTGTGATCTTCATGCCCCGAGACTGATACGCTCTTTCTTCTCGCAGTTCCCCGATAAACCCGGTGGTAGGGGTTCTTTGACCCCTCGTCAGAGGGGGGGTACTGTTAGGGTCTCCTGCCCTGTGCTGCCACGTCGTCATGGCAACCGGGAGACAAGTGCTAGTGGAGTAACCTGAGCGCAGCTGATACTCCGGTTCGGGTCTTTTGCTGTGCAGTGGTTATAGGCTCTGTGCACGGCAGGGGATCCGGTGCTGGTTTTTGTGCTCACAGTCTGTGAGGTCTGAGTGGGGCGTGGACAGCACCTGCTTTATAAGGCCTCTTTTCAGGGTAAGCAGATGCTGCTGAATCTTTGTTGGTTAGTCAGTTCATGAAAGTTAGCCAGTACTGTGTAGCTTTGTATTTGTTTGTTGCTTACTGCAAATAGGCCTGGGGATTTGGTATTACACTCTGCCAATCCAGACCTAGCAGTAAGACTGGAGTCAGTCGTTTAGCTTGCTGGGGTTCTGTTACCCTATTACCTTCTGTGTACGTTATGTCATATTCCCCAGTTTGTCTGTGAGTCCATTTGTTTTGCATAACAGTTCAAACACCAGTACATTCCTGCAGACACTGGAGTGCATAACAGTTCTGACACCAGTACTTTCCTGCAGGCACTGGTGTGCATAACACAGACACTCCAGTGATACGATGTTCTCTACACTCTGCTCTTTGTCACGGGTTCTCTCCGAGTCAGCAACCTTCTTACAGTGGGACGAGTGGACCCAAGTCTCTCTTTCGGCAACCTTTAATGCTGTCGTGCTGGTTAGCAAGACTAGGTACGGTCCTTCCCACCTGTCAATGAGGCAACCTGAGCGTAGAAAATTCTGAATCATTACATAATCCCCAGGTTCAATGTCATGACAATTACTGTTCGGTAGGTCAGGAATCACCAGCTTTAGATTTCTATTTTGATTCCTCAGCTGCTGGTTCATCCTAACCAAATATTTTACAGTCACTTCGTTATTGCATTTCAAATCATCCTGGGGGTCTATCATTACATGAGGTTGTCGGCCAAAAAGAATCTCAAAGGGTGATAGGTTAAGGGGGGACCTGGGAGTGGTTCTGATGCTGTACAATACTAGTGGCAAAGCTTCTAGCCACAACAATCCAGTCTCAGCCATCACTTTGCTCAGCTTGTTCTTAATAGTGCTGTTCATTTTCTCCACCTTCGCACTCGCCTGTGGTCGGTACGGAGTATGCAGCTTGCTATTAATTCCCATCAGTTTGCACATTACCTGAAAGACCTCACCTGTAAAATGGGTACCCCTATCGCTTTCAATTATTCGAGGGATACCATATCTACACACAAATTCCTGCACAATTTTCTTTGCAGTGAACGTAGCAGTATTTGTGGCAGCAGGGAACGCTTCTACCCCATTGGAAAATACATCAATACAGACTAACACATATTTTAAATTCCTACAGGGTGGTAACTGTATGATATCAATTTGTATTACCTGAAAAGGGCCATCTGTCGGAGGGATATGGGATGGTTCTGTTGGTATTGACTTTCCAATATTCTTCCTCAAGCAAGTAAGACATGTCATTGCTCTCTTACCCGCATGAGAAGAGAATCCTGGCGCACACCAGTAGGCTCTCACCAGCTTACACATACCCTCTTTACCCAGATGAGTCAGACCGTGTGCCGCATCAGCTAAGCTTGGAAGATATGCTCTGGGGGCCACTGGCTTACCGTGTCCACCTGTCCAGAGTCCTGAGGACTCCTGGTCATACCCCTTTGACCTCCAGACCGCCTTTTCCTGGAGAGAACACAAAGTTTGCATTTCAATTAATTTTTGTGTGTTGATTGTGTTGAATGTCATCAGTGATGTTTGTTTGTATGGGGGTGCTGGCTGCTGATTTAGCAGCTTCGTCTGCCCGGCTGTTACCAAGTGAGATTGGGTCTTGGTTGTAAGTGTGTCTTTTGCACTTGATAACAGCCACTCTTTCTGGTTCTTGTATCACTGTTAGAAGCCTTTTTATGTGGAATGCATGCGCTACAGGTGTGCCAGCTGCCGTCATAAAATTTCTGAGGTGCCATAAGGCCCCGAAATCATGCACTACTCCAAAGGCATACCTAGAATCTGTGTATATATTGGCTGACTTACCCTTGGCCAATTCACACGCTCTGGTTAGGGCGACCAGCTCAGCAACTTGTGCTGAGTGCGGTGGGCCCAAGGGTTCAGCTTCTATGATACCTCTGTCATCTACGACTGCGTATCCACTACACAAGTCTCCCGAGTCCGTCTGTCTGTGGCAACTACCGTCAGTGTAAAAGGTAAAGTCTACGCCTTCCAGTGGGTTGTCACTGATGTCAGGTCTCGCAGTGAAAGTCTGATTCAGGTATTCCATACAATCATGCGTATCAGTATCTGCACTAAATCCTCCTTCACCATCATTCTCATCCTCCACCCTTTGTGCCTGTCCAGGCACACTTGGCAGATAAGTTGCAGGATTTAGTGCGCTGCATCTTTTGATGGTGATGTTTACAGGGGCCATCAGTGATAATTCCCACTTTGTAAACTGTGCCGATGAGACATGTCTGGTTTGGGCGGAGTTCAGTAAGGCTGATACTGCATGAGGTGTATGAATTGTCAGGTTGTGTCCTAACACTACGTCTTCGCTTTTACTTACTAGCAAAGCTATCGCTGCAATACTTTGCAAGCATGTGGGGAGAGACCGCGCTACGGTGTCCAACTGTGCACTGTAGTAAGCTACCGGCCTGCTGGCATCACCATGTCTCTGGGTTAAGACTCCTGCTGCGCACCCTGCACTTTCTGTACCGTATAATTCAAAAGGCTTCCCATAATCTGGCATACCTAATGCAGGTGCCTGTGATAGGCACTGTTTGAGTCTCTTAAAGGCCAATTCGGACTCATCTGTGTGCGAGATCCGATCTGGTTTGTTCGAGGAGACCATTTCTTGCAAAGGTAAAGCCAGTATGGAGAATCCTGGGATCCAGTTTCGGCAGTACCCACACACTCCAAGGAAAGTGCGGATCTATTGCTGAGTTTGTGGCAGTGTCATGTCGCGAATCGCCTGTATTCTATCAGTGGTGAGATGTCTAAGTCCTTGAGTCAAGCAATATCCCAAATATTTTACCCTGGTCTGGCACAGCTGCAACTTATCCTTTGAAACCTTGTGTCCCGTATTGGAAAGGTGAAACAGAAGCTGTTTCGTGTCTTTCAAGGATGATTCGAGTGAATCATAACACAGCAATAAGTCATCGACATACTGTATTAATACTGACCCGCTCTCAGGTTGAAAGGATTGTAAACAGTCATGCAAAGCCTGGGAGAAAATACTTGGGCTGTCAATGAAACCTTGGGGGAGACGAGTCCAGGTGTACTGTACTCCCCTGTATGTAAATGCAAAGAGGTATTGGCTGTCAGGGTGCAGAGGGACATAAAAGAAGGCAGAACAGAGGTCAATGACAGTGAAAAATTTTGCAGTAGGGGGAATTTGCATGAGGATGACAGCTGGATTGGGCACTACGGGGAATTGGCTCTCAACTATCTTATTTATCCCCCTTAGATCCTGCACTAGCCTGTAAACCCCCCCCCCCCCACTCTTTTTCACAGGGAAGATGGCACTATTGGCAGTGCTGGACGTCCTGACTATTATGCCCTGTTGTAGCAATCGCTCTATGACGGGGTATACTCCTAATTCTACCTCTGGCTTCAGAGGATACTGAGGGATTTTTGGAGCTATCCTACCGACTTTTACTTGCACTACTACCGGAGCTACATTCGCCATCAATCCAGTGTCTTGTCCATCTTTGGTCCAAAGGGAACCCGGTATTTGTGAGATCATTTCCTCTACCTTTGATGGACACTTGTCTATAACAGCAGAATGCGACATTAGCCTTTGAGGGGTGTCTAATATATCTTGCACTTCCTGAACGTGATTCTCAGGTATATCCAAGAATACACCCTCAGGAGTACAGTATATGACACACCGCATTTTACACAATAAATCTCTTCCAAGCAGGTTAGTCGGAGCCGCTGCAGCCAGCAAAAAAGAATGCTTGGTTTGCAAGGGCCCTATCGTAATCTCTGCAGGTCTGCTCAAAGGGTAGTGTTGCACTATTCCTGTTACTCCATTTGCCGAAATTGTTTTACCCGTGGTTTTCATACCTACAGTTGAATTTAACACTGACCTGGCCGCCCCTGTGTCTACAAGAAAAGGTAATGGTACACCAGCTACATCAACCGTGACCTCAGGTTCACTACCAAGGCTAGCAATCAACTTCACTGGCTGCAGACTACAGGTGTGGCCCAACCCCTATTGTGTGGTGAGACCCTCCCGCAGCGCGTTGGCAGCTACGATATGTGGGGGAGGTAGCTGAGAATTTCCGGAGGTCTTCCCATCTCTCCTTGGGGGGTACCTCCTTGTTTCCCCTGCATGTGGCTCGTAACTTCTCCTATGTGGTCCCTGATCCCAATTATGTGAGTAGTAGTGTGGTCCGTATTCTCTGTCTAGGGTTCTATCTTGGCTATGCGCTCTACTACTCCTACAGTCTTTGGCAAAATGCCCTTCCTTCCTACAAATGAAACATGTTCTAGGTCTGTCCCAAACAACAGGGATCCGGGTTTTTGGCTGATGGGGTTTTGCCGTAAGGGCCTGTATACTTACCGTCATCAGTTTTTCCCCCTGTGACTCCCTGTGTTTAATGATGTTCCTATCATGCTCGACAGCGGACTCTCTCAATGCAGCCACTGAGATACCTCTCCAGTTTGGTAGAGAGGTCTGTACCCTTGTTCTGAGTGCCGTCCATTAATACTGAAACAGTTACCTCCCTATGATGTGCATTGTCTCTAATGTCCTCGATCCCACTATATCTAGTCATTTCCTGCAGTGCTCGATGGAAATATTCGGATGCCGTTTCACCTTCCTTTTGTCTTATGAAAAAGATTTTATTCCATTTGACAACAGTAGGGAAATATATTCCTAATTGCAGATTGATTTGTCGTACCTTCTCCTGAGTGTACTCATCAGTGATAGCTACTTCTTCGTCTAAATTGCAATCAGTTATGAACTTCGCGGGGTCAATATTGGAGGGTAAAAATACTGTAGCAATGTTCGCAAATCTTTGTTTGTGGGTTCGGTGGCGTTACCTAACTCTTTAATGAACCTCTGGCATGCGACTAGATCCTCTCTGGGATCTTGAAATTCTGACATAATTGACCTCAATTCTGTCCGGGACCAGGGACAATGCATGGCAATGTTCCTGATGGGAGTGACTCCCTGAGCGTCAGTCTTCCCATTGGGGACTGCAATCACCATGACAGGATTTAATTAAATTACATCATTCTGGTTTGATTCTACAATGTGGGGTGCTATGGTTTCTGCATAATGTACGGTACCGTACTTACCTGTGGACACGACCTCACTTATCCCTCCGCTAGGGGGCCTGACTACTGCTCTTGTTGGTTGGGCCGTGCCCTCCTGAGTGTCTTGTATGGTGGCTGCTAGAGAGAGTGCCGATATCGTGCTGGGCTCATCTTCTTGTTTGCAATCCTGGGGAAAATTTAAAACCGGGTACAACTGGCAAGGGTTAGGGTTAGTACATTTTGCAATTACACTCTTATTCTGCACCAATGTATCATTGCCTCTAGCCATTTTCTCCCCAACAATATATATGGTGGTGGTGCCGTCGCCATTGTTTTCCCGCTAGGTTTGGAACCTGCTGCGCGAGCTAATTCCTTTTGATAATGTCGATATTATCTTAAACCATAAAGCTATACCTCTAGATACACTTTTACCGTGGAGCCGCTATGGCTGCTAGACTGAATACACGCGCTACGCACTTTGTGCGCTATTTGCGTACAGAGTCCCGTACGTGGTACGTACTTGGCGTACACACGCCGCGCTGAGTGTACAGAGTACGCACAGCGCGCGCACACATAATTGATAACCTTTAAACCTTATACGTAATGCTATGCACTGTTATTCTTACACTCTAAACCATGTGCCGCAAAGCACTGTAATGATGTTATACTTTAAACCTTAGGTAGTGCTGGCGGTATAAAGTACCCGCAGTGCGTACACCTTATCAATACTTATAAACCTTATACAGTAATATACACTTTAAACCCTTGCAGGAAAGTGAAGACACAACACCGATTTGTAGTTGAAACCACAGGGTTCTAAGGCCACAGTGGATTATTTCAAAAGGTAAAACAATACAAATCATACACTACAGGCTAACAAGATAAATCTAAAACAGAATAATGGCTACAGAGAATGTACATACGTGAGCATGTTCGCAAGCGCAACCCGGCCGGTCCTCCGCTTGTCAGGTAGAAAGCGTTCAGAGTCTTCTGACCGGCCAGGCAACAACGGGCTTTTTATACACAACTTACATACACAATACAATGGTCACTGTAATCTCATTGTCCATTGGACACAGAGATGTGTCCTTACATTACAGGAGAGGTCATAGGTTGATTTGAAAAGGTGGGCGATGTCTTTCCCCAACTGCTCTGGTGGGTGGTATCCCCTGGATTCCGCCGCATACATAATATACAGTAAATACAGTTAATATCTATATTCTACTTTTGCACATAACTATACGCAGGAACATGCAATCTTTCTCTAACCAATACCGGAATGTTACCCTTGAAATACCCTACAGCTGGATACTAGACATCACCTTCCAACCTTTGTCTGACCCTTCCTATCATGCAAAGGCGAATCCCCTAGTCCTGGATCTGTTTAAACTATTGATACTCGCTGATGTGGTGCAACGGAGTTTTATCTAAAATGTACACTATTTGGGTTAAATATGTAATGTTCTAATAACCCTCTATGCGTCCACAAACTCCGCCGTAAATACCCATACCACGCGCAGGAACGCAGGAGCGATCATACGCAAATTGCGGATATGTGCACGCACGGCGCAGTAAGTGCACGCGCAGCGGGCATGTGCATGGGGTTAGTACATGGTGTATGCATTACAATATTTTTCGACTTTGACAGTCCACCCTTTGGCAGTCAGCAATAACTGCCACTATCTAAACATTAAACAGAAAAATATACAATATCTACAGAGGATTGGATAAAAATATACAATACATTATCCACAGATGAGTGGATGGTAGGAGGAGAGGTGTAGGCGGGAAATGTATGACCTAGTGGGATAGTAAAAGCATGTATGTATGAAATCCATGTCTGAGGGGCATGTATCATCGTGCCGTATATGTTCTGGATAAGCTTCGAGATATTGCGAAGTATACATTAAATCCTTCTTATCCCGTATTAAGGGTCTGTAAGTGGGCCAACAAACACTACCGAGCTCTTTTCGGCTTCTTGTTCCAACAAATGGGGTGCACATTTAGTTGATGATACATGGAGGGGGAACACATGTGAATGCTAATATGTGGATATCACCTGTCGACTATGTGTGTCACTACCTGAAGGTTGTAGAGATGAAGATAAGACACATATCAAACATACATTCACATAAAATTTGCGTAATCATTCTTGGGTGTTGATTGAAGTCTTCTCCGGATGGGTGTATTTTTGCTGAGGGAAAACAAAGGAGAAACGGGTGAAAGAAATGGACCGTGGAATCACATCTTATCACAACATTGTCTCTATTGATGGGTCATAAATTAAATCAGTTGCTGTACCAATGCCCCCGCTCCTTAAACTCATCACTTTGGTACCGTGCTTGCTCCGCGTTAAAATTCGAACACATCTAATTATCAAACCAATCATTATGACAACTCCCAGGATACAAAAGAGAAACTTTCCTACACTCACAATAACATTTTGAGCCCATTCTCCTAAACCTGAGAACCAATTTCGTGGGTTCAACCATGAGACCCAGCCGGTCAGTTCATTACTCACAGCAGTAAGGGTAAGGTTGTGTCTCCTCCGGAACTCCCACTTTAACTGCAAGATATCATCCATCTTCTGATCTATGACCTCGGTTGGGTCATCAGTGCTGTTTGTAATATACGTGCAGCACTTCACACCATACTGAGTTGCCAAAGTGACACAGTACCCGCCTGTCACCACTGTGATATAATTGAGGACCATCCTGTGCTGGATCAGTTCCATTTTGTAAGCTTGCAACTCCCTCCCTGTATACCTGAAGGTGTCATCATACATCTCGGTGATATTATCTATCAGATTCGCTAGCGCGTGGATATACCTATAATTTATAATTCCTCTGGCGGTACGGGTGATGTCTAACGCGAGTAGGAATTGAATCCCGGTGTATTTGTGGATCAAATCAGAGGCTGCGTGCTCTGTCCTATCTATAAGGTGTCTCTTAACGATGTGTTCATAGTGAGTATGAGTGTAAGGATCTTGAGCATTGCGGTGAACGTCTTTCATCTTATCATGGGTTATGGTCATTACTTCTGGCAACACTCTTCCAATGTAACACAATCCCTCTGAGTTTGGGGCAAGCCACTTACACGCCTTCCTCCCACATATGAAATAGGCATCATCGGGGAGAACATATGGGACAGAATATGACATTACCATATTGCAAACCTTCCACGTGAAAAATCCTATCCCTAACTCTCTCATCTGTTCAGTACACGTATCAGGCTGTATGATATGCGCACAGTACCCTGGTGATACTTCTCCAACCCGCATGGTCTTACTTCCTGGAGTATACCTGTACCGAAAATACCTTCCACCGTCGGCTATTTGGCGTATAAGTTCAGAGTCTACGGGCATTCTGTCAGCTCTGTGTGAAAAGGCCATGGTTTGGTTATTCCATGTCACTTCCCAATTTCCCGGCTTTCGGGAATTGGAAATGTTGAAACTTACTAAGGACCTATCCACATGATATTGGTGGAGCTTCAAACTAGGGGGTCTAGAAATATTAAATTTCTTGTCCACCGGTCTCCCACCCCGTAATTCGAGTACCTCATCTATTGCTAAAGGGTACGGTACTAGTCCTGACTTGCTCTGACCTTGAGGTACTTGTGAGCACACCCAGCATTCTGTTTGGTTTAAAACCTTACCCACTAATGAGTGATAATCACTCAATGGATGACGGTCCATGTTGATATTAAGGCTGGACTGACATCTCTGGATGCACCCGTCCTCAACTATGTTTTCACAGTTTCTACAAATACAATTTTCCTCAGCCAATAACCCTTCACAGTGTCTCCTAGTTTCTAGACTACCAGATCGTTTTCTGATACTCTCCTTTGCTCGGTGGATGTGTTGCTCTTGGAATTCTACAAATCCGTCCTTGCCATCAGAACCCATTCCAGATCCTTTCTCAACCTCTCTGGTACTCTCACCGAAACAGACTACTCTGGTCAACAACAGGGTCAACAGGAAAACCCGGAACGCAGTCTCTTGGGGTAAGTCCATCTTGTTAAGGGGAGAGAAAAGGAACAAGAAGGGGGAGGAAATGGGAGATGGAGAAAATAATAAAAAGGAAAAAGAAAACTGGTGCGACAACCGCCTCTGGTCTTGTAGTTCTCCGTGCTCAGGTGCCGTGACAACAGCCCTGCCTCTCAGCCTCCCGGAACAGACACTCCAGTGATACGATTTCCTCTACACTCTGTTCTTTGTCACGGGTTCTCTCTGGGTCAGCGACCTTCTTACAGTGGGACGAGTGGACCCAAGTCTCTCTTTCGGCAACCTTTAATGCTGTCGTGCTGGTTAGTAAGACTTGGTACGGTCCTTCCCACCTGTCAATGAGGCAACCTGAGCGTAGAAAATTTCGAATCATTACATAATCCCCAGGTTCAATGTCATGACAATTACTGTTTGGTAGGTCAGGATTCACCAGCTTTAGATTTCTGTTTTGATTCCTCAGCTGCTGGCTCATCTTAACCAAATATTTTACAGTCACCTCATTATTGCATTTCAAATCATCCTGGGGGTCAATCATTACATGGGGTTGTCGACCAAAAAGAATCTCAAAGGGTGATGGGTTAAGGGGGGACCTGGGAGTGGTTCTGATGCTGTACAATACAAGTGGCAAAGCTTCTGGCCATAACAATCCAGTTTCAGCCATCACTTTGCTCAACTTGTTCTTAATAGTGCTGTTTACTCTTTCCACCTTCGCACTCACCTGTGAGCGGTACGGAGTATGCAGCTTGCTATTAATCCCCATCAGTTTGCACATAACCTGAAAGACTTCACCTGTAAAATGGGTACCCCTATCGCTTTCAATTATCCTAGGGATACCATATCTACACACAAATTCCTGCACAATTGTCTTTGCAGTGAACGTAGCAGTATTTGTGGCAGCGGGGAACGCTTCTACCCAATTTGAAAACACATCTATACAAACTAACACATATTTTAAATTTCTGCAGGGTGGCAACTGTATGAAATCAATCTGTATTACCTGAAAAGGGCCGTCTGTTGGCGGGATATGGGATGGTTCTGTTGGTATTGACTTTCCAATATTCTTCCTCAAGCAGATAAGACATGTCATTGCTCTCTTACCCGCATGAGAAGAGAATCCTGGCGCACACCAGTAGGCTCTCACCAGCTTGCACATACCCTCTTTGCCCAGATGAGTCAGACCGTGTGCCGCCTCAGCTAAGCTTGGAAGATATGCTCTTGGGGCTACTGGCTTACCTTGTCCATCTGTCCAGAGTCCTGAGGACTCCTGGCCATACCATTTTGACCTCCAGACTGCCTTTTCCTGTGGAGAACACAAAGTTTGCATTTCACCTAGTTTTTGTGTATTGACGGTGTTGAATATCATCAGTGATGTGATATCTGTTTGTATGGGGGTGCTGGCTGCTGATTTAGCAGCTTCGTCTGCCCGGCTGTTACCAAGTGACACTGGGTCTTGACTGTAAGTGTGGGCTTTGCACTTGATAACAGCCACTCTGTCAGGTTCCTGTATCGCTGTTAGAAGTCTTTTTATATGGGATGCATGCGCTACAGGTGTGCCAGCTGCCATCATGAAATTTCTGAGGCGCCATAGGGCCCCGAAATCATGCACTACTCCAAAGGCATACCTAGAATCTGTATATGTATTGGCTGACTTACCCTTGGCCAATTCACACGCTCTGGTTAGGGCGACCAGCTCAGCAACT
This sequence comes from Pseudophryne corroboree, assembly GCF_028390025.1. NCBI lineage: Eukaryota > Metazoa > Chordata > Amphibia > Anura > Myobatrachidae > Pseudophryne > Pseudophryne corroboree. Next base: position 194,989,179 of record NC_086450.1, on the reverse strand, counting down.
TGTGCTGAGTGCGGTGGGCCCAGGGGCTCAGCTTCTATGATACCTCTGTCATCTACGACTGCGTATCCAGTACACAGGTCTCCCGAGTCCGTCTGTCTGTGGCAACTACCGTCAGTGTAAAAAGTAAAATCTACGCCTTCCAGTGGGTTGTCACTAATGTCGGGTCTTGCAGTGAAAGTTTGGTTCAGATATTCCATACAATCGTGTGTCAGTGTCTATACTAAATCCTCCTTCACCATCATTCTCATCCTCCACCCTTTGTGCCTGTCCAGACACACCTGGGAGATAAGTTGCAGGATTTAGTGCGCTGCATCTCTTTATGGTGATGTTTACAGGGGCCATTAGTGCTAATTCCCACCTTGTAAACCGTGCAGATGAGACATGTCTGGTTTGGGCAGAGTTCAGTAAGGCTGACACTGCATGAGGTGTATGGATGGTCAAGTTGTGTCCTAACACTACATCTTCACTTTTACTCACTAGCAAAGATATCGCTGCAACACTCCGCAAGCATGTGGGGAGAGACCGTGCTACGGTGTCCAACTGTGCACTGTAGTAAGCTACCGGCCTGCTGGCATCACCATGTCTCTGGGTTAGGACACCTGCCACACACCCAGCACTTTCCGTACCGTACAACTCAAAAGGTTTCCCATAATCTGGCATGCCTAATGCAGGTGCCTGTGATAGGCATTGTTTAAGTCTCTCAAATGCCAGTTCGGACTCATCTGTGTGAGAGATCCGATCTGGTTTGTTCGAGGAGACCATTTCCTGTAAAGGTAAAGCCAGTATGGAGAACCCTGGGATCCAGTTTCGGCAGTACCCACACATTCCAAGGAAAGTGCGGATCTTCTGCTGGGTTTGTGGCAGAGTCATGTCACGAATCGCCTGTATTCTATCATCGGTGAGATGTCTAAATCCTTGTGTCAAGCAATGTCCCAAATATTTTACCTTGGTCTGGCACAACTGTAACTTATCCTTTGAAACCTTGTGTCCCGTATTAGAAAGGTGAAACAGAAGCTGTTTCGTGTCTTTCAAGGACGCTTCGAGTGAATCAGAACACAGCAGTAAGTCATCCACTTACTGTATTAATACTGATCCGCTCTCAGGTTGAAAGGATTGTAAACAGTCATGCAAAGCCTGGGAGAAAATACTTGGGCTGTCAATGGGCTGTCAATGAAACCTTGGGGTAGGCGAGTCCAGGTGTACTGTACTCCCCTGTATGTGAATGCAAACAAATATTGGCTGTCAGGGTGCAGAGGGACCGAAAAGAAAGCCGAACAGAGGTCAATGACAGTGAAAAATTTCGCTGTAGGGGGAATTTGCATGAGGATGACAGCTGGATTTGGCACTACGGGGAATTGGCTCTCAACAATCTTGTTTATCCCCTTAGATCCTGCACTAGCCTGTAACACCTCCCCCCACTCTTTTTCACAGGGAAGATGGGACTATTGGCAGTGCTGGACATCCTAACTAGGATGCCCTGTTGTAGCAAGCGCTCTATGACTGGGTACACTCCTAATTCCACCTCTGGCTTCAGAGGATACTGTGGGATTTTTGGAGCTATCCTACCATCCTTTACTTGCACTACTACAGGAGCTACATTCGCCATCAATCCAGTGTCTTGTCCATCTTTGGTCCAGAGGGATTCCGGTATCTGGGAGATCATTTCCTCTACCTTGGATGGACACCTGTCTATAACAGCAGAGTGTGACATTAACCTTTGTGGGGTGTCTAACATATCCTGCACTTCCTGAACGTGATTCTCGGGTATATCTAAGAAGACACCCTCAGGAGTACAGTACATGACACACCTCATCTTACACAATAAATCTCTCCCAAGTAGATTAGTCGGAGCCGATGCAGCTAGCAAAAAGGAGTGCTTGGTCTGCAAAGGCCCTATCGTAATCTCCGCTGGTCTACTTAAAGGGTAGTGTTGCACTATTCCTGTTACCCCCATTGCTGAAATTGTTTTACCCGTGGTTTTCATACCTACCGTTGAATTTAACACTGACCTGGCCGCCCCTGTATCTACAAGGAAAGTTAGTGATCTACCAGCTACATCATCTGTAACCTCGGGTTCATTTCCAAGGCTAGCAATTAACTTCACTGGCTGCAGACTACAGGTGTGTGGCCTAACCCCTATTGTATGTTGTGACCCTCCCGCAGCGCGCTGGCAGCTACAATATGTGAGGGGGGTAGCTGAGAATTTCCAGAGGTCTGCCAGTCGCTCCTAGGTGGGTACCTCCTTGTTTCCCCTGCGTGTGGCTCATAATTCCTCCTGTGCGATCTCTGATCCCAATTACGTGTGTTATGCTGTGAGTCATGTTCTGGTCTAGGGGGTCGATATACCTTAGGTGTACCTTTATAATTACAGTTCCGTGCGTAATGTCCTTCCCTCTGGCAGTTATAACATTTTACTACATACGACTTACCATCAGGGGTCTGGGGTTTTGGCTGATGTGGCTTCGTTGTCAGGGCTTTTATACTTACTGTTATCAGCTTATCCCCCTGTGACTGCCTGTGCTTAATGATGTTCCGATCGTGCTCGATAGCGGACTCTCTTAATACAGCCACCGAAATACCTCTCCAGTTAGGTTGAGTGGTTTGTACCCTTGTTCTCAACGTTTGTTTTAAGCCGTCCATTAATACTGACACAGCTACCTCCCTGTGGTGTACATTTTCCTTAATGTCTTCGACCCCAGTGTATCTAGCCATTTCCTGCAGTGCTCGATGGAAATATTCAGAAGCAGTTTCACCTTCTTTTTGTCTTATGGAAAAGATTTTATTCCATTTGACAACAGTAGGGAAATATACTCCTAACTGTAGATTGATCTGTCGTACATTCTCCTGAGTGTATTCATCAGTGAGAGGTACTTCTACGTCTAATTTACAATCAGCAATGAATTTCACAGGATCAATATTGGAGGGCAAACATGCCCGTAGCACTGTTCGCCAATCTTTGTTTGTGGGTTCGGTGGCGTTACCTAATTCTCTAATAAACCTCTGACATGCGGCTAGATCCTTTCTGGGATCGGGAAATTCAGACATAATTGTCCTCAATTCTGTCCAGGACCAAGGACAATGCATGGCAATGTTCCTGATAGGAGTGACTCCCTGAGCGTCAGTCTTCCCATTGGGGACTGCGATCACCCTGACAGGATTTAGTTCAATTACATCATTCTGTGTTGATTCTACAATCTGAGGTGCTATTGTCTCTGCATAATGTACGGTACCGTACTTACCTGTGGACACGACCTCACCTGTCCCTCCGCTAGGGTCCTTTGCTACTGCTCTTTCTGGTTGGGCCGTGCCCACTTGTGTGTCTTGTATGGTGGCTGCTAGAGAGAGTGCCGATATCGTGCTCTGCTCATCTTCTTGGTCGCAGTCCTGAGGGAAGTTTAAGATGGGATACAACTTGCACGGGTTAGCATTAATACATTTATCAAGTTCACTCTTATCATATATTAGTATGCCATTGTCTGTAGCCACTTTCTCCCCTGCAATATACGGTGGTGGTGGTGGTGCAGTTGCTATCAGTTTCCTGCTAGGGTTGGAACCGGCTGCGTGAGCTAGTTCCCTCTGCATATCACCCTCCTGTTGCCATAAATGTAAACAGTTTGCGTGTCTGATCCTTTGTTTTCGGGATTTTAACAGACATATCCTAATCCTTAAATTCTGCAACACCTCTGGATTAAAACTGCCTACCTTAGGGAATGGTTCTCTATCTTCCGCAGTCATACGTTCCCATTCATTGCTTAAAACCTCTGCGTGTGATCCATATTTCTCACACATTATGTACCTCGCCGACCCCTTGGGCCGCGGAATATCAACCTGAACCCTGGTTGATCGTCCCTTACTTGAGCAACTGGCCCCCATATTTTGCAGGTATTGCCTTCTCAGCTAATTCCTACAAAAAAAAACAAAATACTCAATATAAGGCAACAGTGAAAGTTCAACGAGTGCTCTCACCCACTCACGCCCACGTTGGCCAATACACCTAAACACTGTCGTCAGCGCCGGTACGTACCCAACCTAGGGCCCCTGTGTAACCTCTATTTACTGGAAATATATGGGAGTGACTTACCCTTCCCAGTAAATATTGGTCATTGGAGATTTCCTGAGTGACCAGAGAAACTCACTTAAAATAAAATAAAAAATGTTACACAAATTACGTTTGCGTATGTTACACCTAGCGCTTATGATCCCGCGATTTTACGCAAAGCTCGTAAAAGGGTATCACGTTGAGCTAAGTATTGCATCCACGAACGCGCGGTCCAATCGCACAGCGTATAGGTAACTGTTACTTATCCGCCGTACGACCAATGGAATCGTTTTTCAGGCTGCGAAACCTCAGCCGGAGCGTGTCTGAACGGGCCTATATGGGTTCTTCGCTAACCCCCTGGGCTGCGATCTCTAAACAAAAACCTCGCTGACCTTTGGTCTGCGGTACTCTATACCTTCGCTGACCTTTGGTCTGCGATGTCTACTACTTTGCTCCTTTGTACTTTAATCAATGTTAACGTGAGCAAGCCACTCTCACGCCACCAAGTGTCCACTCACCTGGTGTGGTCTCCAACGGGATCCCGAATTCCCTGGGTCCACAAACCTTTATTGTTTGCACACTCACGCTCGTTCACTCATATACACTTTGGTTTTTCTGTACAGAAAATTAACTTTCATTCAGATAAAACAGCCTTAGTTCCAGAGGTAATACAGTAAAAAAAGTTTTTAACCTAAATATTGGAAACTGAACAATTTGTGCTATTATCGCGTGGCTACCGTCTCGCGCCTAAACTAAAACAATGCTATCGTGTGATTTGTACTTAGCGGTCGTACTTTTACGCACGTTGCGTAAACACGCCACGTGTGTATGCCTTTACGTTGCGTACGCAGTCCCGTACTTGTCCGAGACACGTGTACAAAGGCCGTACGTCCGCAGTACTACAAATCCCACACTTCTATAAATGTAAGAGATATTTTACTATAATCGCTCACTTAACACAACACACAGTTTCTTCTGTATAAACCTTTACAACTAGGCCAGGCTGCGTGTGCGTCTTACACTTACTTCCTTAAATATTAACTATATATTTTAACTAAATAGCAACAAATTTTTCAGTACAGGTCAAAATGAATCTAATAATCAATACTTATGGCAATAATACGAGCAGATTTGCAAAGTACAAAATACAGGTGTATGCGTGTGATGTGTGCGCATTTGGCGCCAAAACAGAAATTTACAGACTATTAAAAATAGCTTTTCGTTCTTACCTTATGGATCCCTCCAGCATCCCAACAAACCATGCAGGGCAGACGCTTATCTAATCAGCACTAGTGTATCCACCAACCAAGAGAAGGCTTACGGAGATACCTTTCCGCCCTTTGCTGATAGATAAAGTCTGCGTAAACCTGCTAGGCTGTGGGTATGAGGAAAAACCGGACGATGCCCCCAATTGATAATGTCGATATTATCTTAAACCTTAAAGCTATACCTCTAGATACACTTTTACCGTGGAGCCGCTATGGCCGCTAGACTGAATACATGCGCTACGCACTTTGTATGCTATTTGCATACAGAGTCCCGTACGTGGTACGTACTTGGCGTACACACGCCGCGCTGAGTGTACAGAGTACGCACAGCGCGCACGCACACAATTGATAACCTTTAAACCTTATACGTAATGCAATGCACTGTTATTCTTACACTCTAAACAATGTGCCGCAAAGCACTGTAATGATGTTATACTTTAAACCTTAGGTAGCACTGGCGGTATAAAGTACCCTAAGTGCGTACACCTTATCAATACTTATAAACCTTATACAGTAATATACACTTTAAACCCTTGCAGGAAAGTGAAGACACAACACCGATTTGTAGTTGAAACCACAGGGTTCTAAGGCCACAGTGGATTATTTCAAAAGGTAAAACAATACAAATCATACACTACAGGCTAACAAGATAAATCTAAAGCAGAATAATGGCTACAGAGAATGTACATACGTGAGCATGTTCGCAAGCGCAACCCAGCCGGTCCTCCGCTTGTCAGATAGAAAGCGTTCAGAGTCTTCTGACCGGCCAGGCAACAACGGGCTTTTTATACACAATTTACATACACAATACAATGGTCACTGTAATCTCATTGTCCATTGGACACAGAGATGTGTCCTTACATTACAGGAGAGGTCATAGGTTGATTTGAAAAGGTGGGCGATGTCTTTCCCCAACTGCTCTGGTGGGTGGTATCCCCTGGATTCCCGCCGCATACATAATATACAGTAAATACAGTTAATATCTATATTCTACTTTTGCACATAACTATACGCAGGAACATGCGATCTTTCTCTAACCAATACCGGAATGTTACCCTTGAAATACCCTACAGCTGGATACTAGACATCACCTTCCAACCTTTGTCTGACCCTTCCTATCATGCAAAGGCGAATCCCCTAGTCCTGGATCTGTTTAAACTATTGATACTCGCTGATGTGGTGCAAGGGAGTTTTATCCAAAATGTACAGTATTTGGGTTAAATATGTATGTTCTAATAACCCTCTATGCGCCCACAAACTCCGCCGTAAATACCCATACCACGCGCAGGAACGCGGGAGTGATCATACGCAAATCGCGGATATGTGCACGCACGGCGCAGTAAGTGCACGCGCAGCGGGCATGTGCATGGGGTTAGTACATGGTGTATGCATTACAATATTTTTCGACTTTGACACTTTTGCATATCCCCCTCCTGTTGCCATAAATTTAAACAGTCTGTATGTTTAATCCTTTGTTTCTTGGATTTTATCAGACATATCCTTAACCTTAAGTTCTGTAATACCTCTGGTTCAAAGCTGCCCACTCTAGGGAATGGTACCCTATCATTGTTGGTCATACATATCCACTCATTGCATAAACCTTCTGTGTGTGAACCATATTTTTCACACATGATAAACCTTGCTGAGCCTTTTGGCCACAATTCTGCCTGAACCCTGCCTAAACGTCTCTTACTTGAGCAACTGGCTCCCATATTTGTGGGTCTCTTCTAGTACCTTTAAAAAATTCCCACAAACACCAAAATACTCAATATAAGTAGACAGTGGAAGTATACCTGAGTGCCTTCCACTCGCTCGCGCCCACGCTGGCCAATTCAACGATACGCTGTTGATAGCGGATCGCAATGTACCCAACTTAGGGCTCCTATCAGACCTTACACCGTAATTTCTTTCGGTGGAAGTTCTGTTTGGAATATTTTCCTGAGAGAGGCAGTGAAAATTTCCTTTTCGGTATCTTTCAACTGGAATTGTTAGTAGGGTGAAAAACAGAGAAATTAGATAACTATCCTTCACCCTTTCCAGTGAAGCCCACCAGGGAGATTTTACCGAAGTTATCAAAGAAAAACCCCTTTGTCTATACAATCACGTCTGCATATGCTCTTCCACAGCAAATGTGACACAATAATATCACGTTGCGCTATGCAGAACAAACGGACATGTGATGCAATAGCACAGCCTATAGATACTAGTTATCTATATGCCCTACGATTGTTGTAGACCACCTAGTAGACCACCTAGAGTTGCATGGGATACCACTCAGTCCACCAAGACCACCTAGTCCACTTTTTTTTAATAACGCAGGGTTGCGAACCTTACGCCACCGGGCCTCTACTAACCCAGTGTGTCCACCTAGACCACCTAGCAATCCACCTAGTCCACCTAGTTCTTGGGTTCAGTATCCACTCACTCCTGCACTCGCTCACTCAAATACACTTTATTTTTCTGTACAGAAAATTATCATTCAGACAAGCAGCTTTACTCCCAGAGGCAATACAGTAAATAAGGGTTTTATACTAAACTTTGGAAACTGGGCAATCTTGTGTTATTGTAGCGTGGCTACTATCCCACCTTTAAACTAAACGACCTATCGTGTGGTTTTATTATGCGCACACAACGCTACGCAAGCTTGCGTAATTACGCAACCGTGCGTACCTTTATGCCACGTGTGCGGCCTTGCGCTACGTGCACGTTTTGTGTATGCTGTCCTCACGTTCCGTACCACGCAATAAAACAACTCACACAATTTCTATAAATGTGAGCAATATTAACTATAATCGCTCACTTAACACGCCACACAGTTTCTTTTCTGTATAAACCTTTATAACTAGGCCAGACTGCGTTTGTGTTTTACACTTACTTCCTTAATATTTATATTATGAATCTAGTAATCTGAATGTTATGGCAACAATGTGGGAGAGTATGCACAGAGTATGGGTGTACGCTTTTGTTGTGTACGCATTTAGCGCCAAAAAAAAATTCACAGATTTTAAATAGCTTTTTTCCTGCTTACCTTACGAGTTCGACTAGCATCCCTACAAACCATACAGAGCAGACACCATCTAATCAGCAATTAAGTAGGGTTTTCAGTGCATCCACCGACCAAGAAAAGGATACGTAGGATCCCTGTCCACCCTTATGCTGATAGATTAAGTCTGCTTGTGACCTGTTAAGCAGTAAAAATGTGGAAAATCGGACGATGCCCCCAATTGATAAAGCTGATTATCTTTACAGGAATGAAAGCTATACCTTAAACATACCTTAAATACACTTTAAACCTTTAGCCGCAGCAGCCGCAATACTTAATTTACACTCTACGCACCTTTTACGCTATTAGCGTACAGAGTCCCGTACAGTGTACGGACTTTGCGTACACACGCCGCGCTGACGGCACAATGTACTCACAGCGCATACACACCCAGAGATACACTTTAAACCTTCTACAGCAATGCTATGCAATAATAATACACTTTAAACCTTAGGGCAATGAGGACACGACACCAATTGTGATTTTACCACTGGGTTCCGACACCACAGTGGATTATTTCTGAAAGGGGGTTTACAATACAAATTATACACTACAATACAAGCCAATATAACAGAATAATGGCTACAGGTCATTGTACATACGTGAGTATATTCGCGTGCGCTTCCCGGTCCGGTCCGTCGTCATCAAATAGATAACGTTGTGAGTCTTGTGTCAGGCCAGGCTGCAGCAGGCTTTATTTATACAATTCTTCCAAAAGCAATACAATGGATACTGTAATCCCTTTGTCCATTGGACACAGGAATGCACTTTTACAGTACAGGAGAGGTCATAGGTTGATTTGAAAAGGTAGGCGATGTCTTTCTCAACTGCTCTTGTGGGTGGTCACCTCTGGATTCCCGCCGCATACATAATATACAGTAAATACAGTTTATATCTATATTCTGCTTCTGCACATAACTATCCGCAGGAACATGCGATCTTCCGCAGACCAACACTGGAATGTTACCCTTAAAATACCCTACAGCTGGATACCAAATACCACCTTATAACCTTAGTCTGTCCCCTCTTATCCTGTAAAGGTGAATCCCTTTGTTCTGCAACCATTTAAACAGCTATAACTTTCTGATGTGGTGCAAGGAGACTATGTGTACATTGTGCACTATTTGGATTAAATATGTATTGTGTTTTGATGGCTCTCCATGCGTACACAAACTCTGCCGTAAATACCCATACCACGCGCCGATGTGCAGGACCGCGGGAGCGACCATACGCAAGTTGCGGATATGTGCACGCACGGCAGAACAAGTGCACGCGCAGCGGGCATGTGTGTGCAGTTTGTACGTGATGTGTGTTCTGCAATATTTCTCTAACGTCCTAGTGGATGCTGGGGACTCCGTAAGGACCATGGGGATAGACAGGCTCCGCAGGAGACATGGGCACTTTAAGAAAGAATTAAGGTTCTGGTGTGCTCTGGCTCCTCCCTCTATGCCCCTCCTCCAGACCTCAGTTTGATACTGTGCCCAGAGCGAGCTGGGTGCTTTTCAGTGAGCTCTCCTGAGTTTGCTGAGAGAAAGTATTTTGTTAGGTTTTTTATTTTCAGGGAGCTCTGCTGGCAACAGACTCCCTGCATCGTGGGACAGAGGGGAGAGAAGCAGCCCTACTCTCTGAAGATAGGTCCTGCTTCTTAGCCTACTGGACATCATTAGCTCCAGGGGGATCGTACGCAGGATCTCACCCTCGCCGTCCGATCCCAGAGCCGCGCCGCCGTCCCCCTCGCAGAGCCGGAAGACAGAAGCCGGGTGAGTATGAGAAGCAAGAAGACTTCGAAATCGGCGGCAGAAGACTCCGTTCTTCACTGAGGTAACGCACAGCACTGCAGCTGTGCGCCATTGCTCCCACACACCTCACATACTCCGGTCACTGTAAGGGTGCAGGGTGCAGGGGGGGGGGTGCCCTGGGCAGCATTTGGACCTCTTTTTGGCAAAAGTAAACATATATACAGTTGGGCACTGTATATATGTATGAGCCCCCGCCAAGAAAATGTATATTTAAGCGGGACAGAAGCCCGCCATCGAGGGGGCGGGGCTTCTTCCTCAGCACTCACCAGCGCCATGTTTTTTCTCAACAGCACCGCTGAGAGGAAGATCCCCGGTCTCTCCCCTGCTTATACCACGGTAGAAGAGAGGGTTTTAAAGAAGAGGGGGGGGGCACATAATTCGGCGCAGATAATAACAGCGCTACTGGGTAAACATTAAATTGCTGTGTTTTTCCTGGGTCATATAGCGCTGGGGTGTGTGCTGGCATACTCTCTCTCTGTCTCTCCAAAGGGCCTTGTGGGGGAATTATCTTCAGATGAGCATTCCCTGAGTGTTTGGTGTGTCGGTACGTGTGTGTCGACATGTCTGAGGTAAAAGGCTCTCCTAAGGAGGTGATGGAGCAAATGTGTGTGTGCGTGGTGTCTCCGTCGACAACGCCGACACCTGATTGGATATGTGAAATACCCATGTCTGTCCCTATGTCGCAGAGACATTCAGAGTCTCACAACACTCACTATCCAAAATAATAGACACTGATATCGACACGGAGTCTGACTCCAGTGTCGACTACGATAATGCAAAGTTACAGCCAAAATGGCAGGAAAGTATTCAATATATGATTATTGTAATGAAAGATGTTTTGCATATCACTGATGACTCATCTGTCCCTGACACAAGGGTACACATGTTTAAGGGGAAGAAAGCTGAGGTAAATTTCCCTCCTCTCATGAAGAAAAAGAGCGGGAATCTCCAGACAAGAAGCTGCAGCTTCCCACAAAGAATTCTCAGGGAGTATCCTTTCCCTACTAGGGCCAGGATACGATGGGAATCTTCCCCTAGGGTGGACAAAGCTTGTCACGTTTACCCAAAAGGTAGCGCTGACTTGACAGCTATCCTCAGGGATCCTGCAGATAGCATGCAGTAAAAGTACTTTGAAGTCCATTTACACACATGCTGGTACACTACTCAGACCAGCGATTGTGTCGGCATGGGGTTATAGCGCTGAAGCAGCGTGGACATTGAGACCCTAGTATGTGTATACATATATATATATATATATAGGAATTGGTGAGAATAAGCGCCCAAGAGTGTAAATTATATAACAAGGTGAATATAAATGAAGGTATCAAGGGTGGGTATATTATAACCAGTAAAAACAACTTATCTGAAAACCAGAGAAGCTAAATTCAGGCGATACTTCTTTGATGCTTAATACATGTTGAAAAAAAGAAGAGCGAACATAGTGTGTACTGTTTTTTTGTACAATATCAAAATATATCACTGGCTATTAAAACATTTAGGCTTAATTAGGGAAATAGCATATTCCCAAGTGTGCAATCAATATATAGCCTAGGCAGTGTATATATAAAAAAAAAATATTTAATACACAAAATGACATAAAAATGCATAAAAATATGTGAATAGCTGTATATCATGCGTACAGGATAAAAGATTATATCAAGCTTATATGTCCATAAATAACTGGAATGCATGCGTACAGAATTCAGAGTAATAAATGGCTTATCTGTCCATAAGAGGAAATGTCAGCAGGTAGTTCCAACGCGTTTCGTCCGTCATCAGCAGGACTTCATCAAGGGAATAGACAAACATGCCTGCTCTGTTTGTCTATTCCCTTGATGAAGTCCTGCTGATGACGGACGAAACGCGTTGGGACTACCTGCTGACATCTCCTCTTATGGACAGATAAGCCATTTATTACTCTGAATTCTGTACGCATGCATTCCAGTTATTTATGGACAGATAAGCTTGATATAATCTTTTATCCTGTACGCATGATATACAGCTATTCACATATTTTTATGCATTTTTATGTATTTTTATGTCATTTTGTGTATTAAATGATTTTTTTTTACATATACACTGCCTAGGCTATATATTGATTGCACACTTGGGAATATGCTATTTCCCTAATTAAGCCTAAATGTTTTAATAGCCTGTGATATATTTTGATATTGTACAAAAAAACAGTACACACTATGTTCGCTCTTCTTTTTTTCAACATGTATTAAGCATCAAAGAAGTATCGCCTGAATTTAGCTTCTCTGGTTTTCAGATAAGTTGTTTTTACTGGTTATAATATACCCACCCTTGATACCTTCATTTATCTTCACCTTGTTATATAATTTACACTCTTGGGCGCTTATTCTCACCAATTCCTATAAATCCTTTTTTGTGCATGCCAAGCACATTTGTATGTATTATAAGCTGCCACTCACTTAATATTTTGAGAAGTGTTTTTATTCTATTACTTTTACAAATAGGTTATTTTAAATTTAAGGTATAGACAACACAAAGCCGCACCGAAGCGCCGTAGTCTTTATTTCTATATATATATATATATATATATATATATATAAAAGATGCTGTCTTATATATATATAAAACATGCCCAAAGAGACATTAGTCTACTGGGTTCTAGAGTCAACGCTATGTCGATTTCTGCTAGACGTGTCCTGTGGAACATGCACAGGTGATGCCGACTAAAAGAGGCATATGCAAGGTTAACCTTACAAGGCTGAGGAATTGTGTGGAGAAGGGCTCTCGGACCTGGTCTCCACAGCTATAGCTGGTAATTCTGATCTTTTGCCTTATATTCCCGCACAGCCTAAGAAAGCATGACATTATCAAATGCAGTCCTTTCGATCACAAAGCAAGAAAGTCCGAGGTGCGTCCTTTCTTGCCAGAGGCAGGGGCAGAGGAAAGAAGCTGCACAACACAGCTAGTTCCCAGGAACAGAAGTCCTCCCCGGCCTCTACAAAATCCACCGCAGGTTGCTGGGGCTCCACAGGCGGAACTAGGCCTGGTGGGGGCACGTCTTCGAAATTTCAGCCACAAGTGGGTTCACTCCCAGGTGGATCCCTGGGCAATAAAAATAGTGTCTCAGGGATACAAGCTGGAAGTCGAAGAGATGCCCCTCACCGATACCTCAAATCGGCCCGACCAGCTTCCCCCCATGAGAGGGAAATAGTGTTAACTGCAATTCACAAATTGTATCTTCAACAGGTGGTGGTCAAGGTTCCCCTCCTTCAACAGGGAAGGGGTTATTATTCGACTATGTTTGTAGTCCCGAAACCGGACGGTTCGGTCAGACCCATATGGAATTTAAAATCCCTGAACATATACCTGAAAAGGTTCAAGTTCAAGATGGAATCGCTGAGAGCGGTCATCGCAAGCCTGGAAGGGGGGGATTTTATGGTGTCTCTGGACATAAAGGATGCATACCTTCATGTCCCCATTTATCCACCTCATCAGGCGTACCTCAGATTTGTGGTACAGGATTGTCATTACCAATTTCAGACGTTGCCGTTTGGTCTCTCCACGGCACCGAGAATATTTACCAAGGTAATGGCGGAAATTATGGTACTCCTGAGGAAGCAAGGGGTCACAATTATCCCATACTTGGACGATCTCCTCATAAAGGCGAGATCAAGAGAGCAGTTGCTGATCAGCGTAGCACTTTCTCTGGAAGTGTTACGGCAACACGGCTGGATTCTAAATATTCCAAAGTCGCAGTTGGTTCCTACGACTAGTCTGCCTTTCCTGGGCATGATTCTAGACACAGACCAGAAAAGGGTTTATCTCCCAATAGAGAGAGCTCAGGAACTCATGACACTGGTTAGGAACCTATTAAAACCAAAACAGGTGTCAGTGCATCACTGCACTCGAGTCCTGGGAAAGATGGTGGCATCATAGAGGCCATTCCCTTCGGCAGGTTCCATGCGAGGACCTTTCAATGGGACTTACTGGACAAGTGGTCCGGATCACATCTTCAGATGCATCGGTTAATCACCCTATCCCCCAGGGCCAGGGTGTCTCTTCTGTGGTGGCTGCAGAGCGCTCACCTTCTAGAGGGCCGCAGATTCGGCATTCAGGACTGGGTCCTGGTGACCACGGATGCAAGCCTCCGAGGGTGGGGAGCAGTCACACAGGGAAGAGATTTCCAAGGTCTGTGGTCAAGTCAAGAGACTTGCCTTCACATCAACATCCTGGAACTAAGGGCCGTATACAACGCCCTGCGTCAAGCGGAGAACTTGCTTCGCGACCAACCGGTTTTGATTCAGTCAGACAACATCACCGCAGTGGCTCATGTAAACCGACAAGGCTGCACAAGGAGCAGAGTGGCGATGGCGGAAGCCACCAGAATTCTTCGCTGGGCGGAGAATCACGTAAGCGCACTGTCAGCGGTGTTCATCCCGGGAGTGGACAACTGGGAAGCAGACTTCCTCAGCAGACACGACCTCCACCCGGGAGAGTGGGGACTTCATCAGGAAGTCTTCGCACAGATTACAAGTCGGTGAGGACTGCCACATGTGGACATGATGGCATCCCGCTTCAACAAAAAGCTACAGAGGTATTGCGCCAGGCCAAGAGACCCTCAGGCGATAGCTGTAGACGCCCTGGTGACACCGTGGGTGTTCCAGTCGGTCTATGTATTCCCTCCTCTTCCTCTCATACCCAAGGTGCTGAGGATAATATGAAAAAGAGGAGTTAGAACAATACTCATTGTTCCAGATTGGCCACAAAGGACTTGGTATCCAGATCTGCAAGAAATGCTCACAGAGGACCCGTGGCCTCTTCCTCTAAGACAGGACTTGTTGCAACAGGGGCCCTGTCTGTTCCAAGACTTGCCGCGGTTGCGTTTGACGGCATGGCGGTTGAACGCCGGATCCTAGCAGAGTAAGGCATTCCGGATGAGGTCATTCCTATGCTGATAAAGGCTAGGAAGGACGTAACAGCTCAACATTATCACCGTATATGGCGAAAATATGTTGCTTGGTGTGAGGCCAGGAATGCCCCTACGGAGGAATTCCAGCTGGGCCGTTCCTTCACTTCCTACAGTCAGGAGTGAATTTGGGCCTAAAATTGGGTTCCATTAAGGTCCAGATTTCGGCCCTATCCATTTTCTTTCAAAAGGAGTTGACTTCTCTACCTGAAGTTCAGACGTTTGTAAAGGGAGTGCTGCATATTCAGCCCCCTTTTGTGCCTCCAGTGGCACCTTGGGATCTTAACGTGGTGTTGAGTTTCCTGAAATCCCACTGGTTTGGACCACTCAAAACGGTGGAGTTGAAATATCTCACGTGGAAGGTGGTCATGCTATTAGCCTTGGCTTCGGCTAGGCGTGTGTCAGAGTTGGCGGCTTTGTCACATAAAAGCCCCTATCTGGTTTTCCATGCGGATAGAGCAGAATTGCGGACCCGTCCATAATTTCTGCCAAAAGTGGTTTCATCCTTTCGTGTAAACCAACCTATTGTGGTGCCTGTGGCTACTACTGACTTGGAGGATTCCGAGTTGCTTGATGTGGTCAGGGCTTTGAAGGTTTATGTAGCCAGAACGGCTAGGGTCAGGAAAACAGAGTCTTTGTTTCTCCTGTATGCTTCCAACAAGCTTGGTGCTCCTGCTTCAAAGCAAACTATTGCTCGCTGGATCTGTAACATGATTCAGCAGGCTCATTCTGCGGCTGGATTGCCGCTGCCAAAATCAGTTGAGGCCCATTCCACTAGGATGGTGGGCTCTTCTTGGGCGGCTGCCCGAGGGGTCTCGGCATTACTGCTTTGCTGAGCGGCTACTTGGTCAGGATCAAACACTTTTGCAAAGTTCTACAAGTTTCAATCGGTGCTGCAGAGTCATCCGCACTCTCCCGCCCGTTTGGGAGCTTTGGTATAATCCCCATGGTCCTTACGGAGTCCCCAGCATCCACTAGGACGTTAGAGAAAATAAGATTTTACTTACCGGTAAATCTATTTCTCGTAGTCAGTAGTGGATGCTGGGCGCCCGACCCAAGTGCGGACTTCTTCTGCAATGCTTGTATATAGTTATTGCTTCAATAAGGGTTATGTTATGGTTGCATCAGGGTTGGACCTGATGCTCTGTTGTTGTCATACTGTTGACTGGTTGTTATAAACTCATGTTATACGGTGTGATTGGAATGGCTGGTATGAATCTTGCCCTGGATTACCAAAATCCTTTCCTTGTATTGTCAGCTCTTCTGGGCACAGTTTCTCTAACTGAGGTCTGGAGGAGGGGCATAGAGGGAGGAGCCAGAGCACACAAGAACCTAAATTATTTCTTAAAGTGCCCATGTCTCCTGCGGAGCCCGTCTATCTCCATGGTCCTTACGGAGTCCCCAGCATCCACTACGGACTACGAGAAATAGATTCACCGGTAAGTAAAATCTTATTTTTTCGACTTTGACAGCATTGACAGTGTTGAATTAAGGTCTGTGATGGGTCCTGGGCAAAGAAGTTGTAGGGGCCTCCATCAATTACAATTTTATACATAAAACTAGCTGTTCTACCAGTTCTTCACATGGGAGTTTCTGATTTCACAGTTGCAAATATAAATGAGTGTTAAAAATTTTGTAAATCTATAGAGATGTAAATTTGAGACGACTTAATGTAAGTAAATATTAATCCATGGTTATTGGAGTTACCTGAGAAGCACCCATAGCAGATACGGTAAAAAGTGATGGGACCATTTCTGTAGTTTATTAAATTCTACACACTAGAGGTGCAATCCAAATTTTCATCCAATTGTCCATTTGGGCATTATCGTTCACGCAATGCAAGCCACGCATCAGTAATGAAGTCATTATGTCAACTGCCTTTTCATCCCGTTATTGGAGGTTTATTAAAATCCTAATTATGTCGTTTTCCTTTTTCTCACCTGAAGAATACGTAAGAGAATTAGTGATAGTAATATAGTAACATAGTTAATAAGGTTGAAAAAAGACAAATTGTCCATCAAGTTCAACCTATATTAATTCTTACACTATTCTGTATGTAACTCTAGTTAACTATAAGGACCCAGATGAAGTTATGTTTTAAGTCTAACAACTATAATTCGTACTGCTTCTATAATACATTCATTTTAAATGCCTTGGATATCTTTTTCAGATAGAAATTTATATAATCCATTTTTAAACTTGTCGACTGAATCCACCATTACTAGCTTCTCTGACAGAGAATTCCAAATCCTTTCTGCCCTTACTGTGAAGAGCCCTTTTCTTCATTGGGTAAGAAATTTTCTCTCCTTTAACCTCAGAGGTAATGAGGTAATGATGACTGTAATGACGAGGCAGTCAGTCAGTGCGTGAGTGATACAGTAAAAAGTGACAGGACCATTTTTGTACTTTATGAAATTCTACACACTGGAGGTGCAATCCGAATTTTGATCAGATTGTCCATTTCGGCATTATCGTTCACACAACGCAAGCCACGCATCGTTAATTGACATCCTTATGTCAACCACCTTTTCATCCCCCTAGGGGAGGTTTATTAAAATTCTAATTACGTAGTTTTCCTATTTCCCACCTGAAGAATATCTATGTTATATGTCATCTTCGTAACATATTGGGAAGTAAGATAATTAGTGATGAGTCAGTGAGTGAGTGAGGGCTTTCCCATTTATATATTTAGATGATGCCAAGATTTAATATATGAAATATCTATATTTATTTACTGGCAAACTCTATTTATTTGCAGCACATCACATCATGTGATCAGGGAAATGCAACCTGTGGTACCCCAGCTGTTTAGGAACTATACACCCCAGCATGCCTTGCCATAGTTTTAGCATGCCTAGAGCACAGGTTCTCAAACTCGGTCCTCAGGACCCCACACAGTGCATGTTTTGCAGGTCTCCTCACAGAATCACAAGTGAAATAATTAGCTCCACCTGTGGACCTTTTAAAATGTGTCAGTGAGTAATTAATACACCTGTGCACTTACTGGGTGACCAGCAAAACATGCACTGTGTGGGGTCCTGAGGACCGAGTTTGAGAACCACTGCTCTAGAGGATGATATAGTTTATTATATGCTGATTATTATATGACTGCTCAAATAGGGCTTTCTGCAGACATATACAGTATCCAGGTCATATGATCCAAACCCAAATCTAATGTATATATTATGCAGTAGGAAATTGATATCTCCCCCCCCCCCCCCCTCCTCAGTGTTAATGTATTCAAATATATAGCCAATCACCGTATTGGTCAACTGTTCACAATTTACATATCCCTAGAAGGAAGGCATATTCAATTATCCTTTATTTTGGGTGGCCAATTGATTATGAATCATTTATACATTGATGACTTCATTGCCACCACTAGGAATATATATATCTGAATTATCTGTACTGTGTGTACTCAATAATACCAGTTCGAGTGCAGATTTGATTGTTATAACTCAAATATTCCTTGTGGCATTAGTGTGCTTACTATATAGCTACATAAGTTGATACTGAGGTGTCTCTTGTGTTTATATTTATCAGATTGTATCACAAATGTTTCAATACAGCTTCTGAGCAGCTTCAGGGAGTAGTTTTAAAACATTGTTTCAATACAGCATGTTTTGAAATTAATCCCCAGAACCACCCAATAGTTATGCAGAAGTATCCATAATACAATCAAACCCAGTATTGGGCAGATAATTTATTATAGGAATTTGTACTCCTACTCCTCATACAAATAGCTCAATGAGAACGCTACATTAAGTGTCATATGTTTTAACATCCTATAATAGACAGATATTGGCTGAAGCGAACTCAGCAGATGGGTGTTGTGTACCTATATCAGCAACCTCGGAGCAGTGTGAGGTTTCTGTGATTAAATCCACTAGACAGAAAATGCAACAATGTTTTAAAACTACTCCCTGAAGCTGCTCAGAAGCTGTATTGAAACATTTGTGATACAATCTGATAAATATAAACACAAGAGACACCTCAGTATCAACTTATGTAGCTATATAGTAAGCACACTGATGCCACAAGGAATATTTGAGTTATAACAATCAAATCTGCACTCGAACTGGTATTATTGAGTACACACAGTACAGATAATTCAGATATATGTATATTCCTAGTGGTGGCAATGAAGTCATCAATGTATAAATGATTCATAATCAATTGGCCACCCAAAATAAAGGATAATTGAATATGCCTTCCTTCTAGGGATATGTAAATTGTGAACAGTTGACCAATACGGTGATTGGCTATATATTTGAATACATTAACACTGAGAAGGGGGTGGGGGGGGGGGGGGGAGATATCAATTTCCTACTGCATAATATATACATTAGATTTGGGTTTGAATCATATGACCTGGATACTGTATATGTCTGCAGAAAGCCCTATTTGAGCAGTCATATAATAATCAGCATATAATAAACTATATCATCCTCTAGAGGAATCACAAACTGTGGATAAATGCAGACTATATTATCAGCACCATCAGTATCATTATGAGAATGCTGGGGATATGACAATTAATATATGATGATCGGCTGAGAGAAGCCGATTTATGGTGTCAGTCATTAACATTACCATATGGGTGGGATAAATACGGCATCCCCTATATGAATAAGTGATCTAGGAGATAAATTACTGATAAATAATCAAATTGACATCTGACTTGGACACCTTATATGTCTGCAAGGAGTCTTGTTTGAGCAGTTGGATAACAAGTAACACATAATAAAAGAATATTGTCTTCCAGAGGAATTATATAGTGTGGATAACTGCAAACTACATTTTTAGTACTATCAGTACTATTATGAGAATATTGGAAATATGACAAGTAGCATATGATTATTGGCTGAAAAAACTCGAATTATACTGTCAGCCACTAACATTATTATATGAGTGGGACAATTACGGCATTTTGATATATGATTAAGTGACCTCGGTAATAACTTACTGATAATTGAACAAATCAATACACTGGTTTAAACTAGGAACAATAGTATATCTAAGTGAGCATTAGAATAAACACGCGGTCACACATTTTTAATCTCTAATCACATTTATTATTCTCATGCACTTATTGTATGTTTTGTATGTGTCTAACTTTTAACCTCTATGTTTCGCCTATACCTGTAGTTTGTGTGTCAGTTTCGGTCACACTGTTTTAATCCAATAATAATAAAAGTTCCATTTTATGAATATATAGGTAGGTGTGAGTATCAGATCACTCTTCCTTTTGTGCACCGACAATACAGTCTTCTTCTCTTTTTTCCACTATACATACCTGCGGTTTGCCCTACTGGACAATCACTTCCAATTCCAGGCACTACCCGAGGGTATTCACAAAGGTGATGGCGGAGATGATGTTCGAACTCCAGGTCCAGGGGGTCAATGTGGTCCCTTATCTGGACGATCTTCTAATAAAGGCACGATCCAAGGAGCTTTTGTTGCTCCATACGACCGCACCATCCATCTTCTTTCGGACCATGGGTGGATCATCAACTTGCAGAAGTCCCACCTGGAGCCAACTCAGAGGCTCCTGTTCCTGGGGATGTTGCTGGATACTGTGGCCCAGAAGGTGTTTCTACCAGAGGACAAGGCAAAAACACTTCAGGAGATGGTCCGCATGGTGCTCCAGCCTACTCGAGTGTCCATCCATCTTTGCATAAGATTGCTGGGAAAAATGGTTGCCTCATACAAGATGATCCAGTATGGGAGGTTCCATGCCAGAACGTTTCAATTGGATCTCCTGAGCAAGTGGTCTGGATCGCATCTCCAGATGCACGGGATGATTCAGCTGTCACTTCAGGCCAGGATTTCCCTCCTGTGGTGGCTACAGTCCTCCAATCTCCTGGAGGGCCGGAGTTTCGGGATTCAGGATTGGACCCTCCTCATGACGGATGCAAGTCTATGGGGATGGGGAGCTGTCACCCAAGGGGCGCAGTTCCAGGGCAGGTGGTCAGCCCACGGGGCCCTCCTTCCGCTCAACATTCTGGAACTTCGGGCGATCTACAATGCTCTTCTTCTGGCCTCTCCTCTGCTCAGGGATCATGCGATCCAGGTACAGTCGGACAACGCCACGGCAGTGGTGTATATCAATCATCAGGGAGGGACAAAAAGCAGAGCCTGCATGTGAGAGGTGCCAAAAATACTCCCCTGGGTGGAAAGAAATGCAAGAGCAGTGTCAGCAATCTTCATTCCGGGTGTGGACAACTGGGAGGCGGACTTCCTGACTCGACATGATCTCCACCTGGAGGAGTGGGGGCGCCACCACCTGATCAGATCACTGACCGGTAGGGGTTGCCCACAAATAGACATGATGGCTTCACGGCTCAACAAGAAACTTCCCTGGTACTGCTCACGGACCAGGGACGCTCAGGCGAGGGCAGTGGATGCATTGGCGTTGCCTTAGCTGTACCGGCTGGTCTACTTGTTTCCTCCGATTCCGTTGTTCCTAAGGGTGCTAAAGCGAATCAGGCATCAGGGTATCTAGGCAATTCTGATTGCCCAGGATTGGCATCAGAGGGTGTGGTACGCGGATCTTCTGGACATGTCCATCCAAAACCCTTGGTCTCTACCACTAAGAAGAGATCTTCTTTAACAGGGACTGTTCGTCTACCCGTACATACGGCGACTTCGTTTGACAGCATGGAGGTTGAGTGGAACATCCTAGCTCACAAGGGCCTTTCCAAAAAGGTTATTGCTACCATGGTTCAGGCCAGAAACCCTGTGATGTCAAAACACTGTCATATCTGGAGGAGCTATATCTCTTGGTGCGAGGAATGCACGTATCCGCCTGCAGTATTTCACTGGGGACGTTTCCTATGTTTCCTGCAGGCTGGTGTGGATAAGTTCCATTAAGGTCCAGATTTCAGCCCTCTCCATTTTCGTCCAGAAGTAATTGGCAGTGTTGCCTGAAGTTCAGACCTTCTTGCAAGGGGTACTCCACATACAACCACCTTTTGTGCCGCCTATGGCACCCTGGGATTTGGATGTAGTGTTGGCATTTCTACAGTCCTCCTGGTACTGGACAAGTACCTCATGTGCAAGATGGTGATGTTACTGGCTCTGGCTTCTGCTTGACGTGTTTCAGAATTGAGAGCCTTATCTTGTAAAAGTCCGTACTTGGTCTTTTACGAGGACAGAGCGGAGCTCCGGACTAGACAGCAGTTCCTGCCGAAGGTTGTCTCCACATTTTATCTGAATCAACCTATTGTGGTTCCATCCAGTTCTGACGCTTCTGCTGCTCTGGACGCATTGAATGCTGTGCGTGCCTTGAAGATTTGTCAAGTGCACAGCTCTGGTCAGAAAAACGGATTCCTTGTCCGTGCTCTATGATGCGCAGAAAAAGGGTTGCCCTACTTCAAAGCAGTCCATTGCTCGTTGGATTAGGCTTACTATCCAACAGGTCTATGTGTCGGCAGCCTTAACTGTTCCTAAGTCTCTAAAGGCCCACTCTACAAGATCAGTGGGCTCTTCCTGGGCGGCTGCCTGTGGTGTCTCAGCCTTGCAACTATGCCGAGCTGCTACCTGGTCGGGGAAGAACACGATTGTGAAATTCTACAAATTTGTTACCCTGGCCAAAGAGGATACCCAGTTTGGGCAGGTGGTGCTGCAGCAGTCTCCACACATTCCCACTAGTGATGAGCACCGGAAATTTTTCGGGTTTTGTGTTTTGGTTTTGGGTTCGGTTCCGCGGCCGTGTTTTGGGTTCGAACGCGTTTTGGCAAAACCTCACCGATTTTTTTTTGTCGGATTCGGGTGTGTTTTGGATTCGGGTGTTTTTTTCAAAAAACCCTAAAAAACAGCTTAAATCATAGAATTTGGGGGTCATTTTGATCCCAAAGTATTATTAACCTCAATAACCATAATTTCCACTCATTTTCAGTCTATTCTGAACACCTCACACCTCACAATATTATTTTTAGTCCTAAAATTTGCACCGAGGTCGCTGGATGGCTAAGCTAAGCGACCCAAGTGGCCGACACAAACACCTGGCCCATCTAGGAGTGGCACTGCAGTGTCACGCAGGATGGCCCTTCCAAAAAACACTCCCCAAACAGCACATGACGCAAAGAAAAAAAGAGGCGCAATGAGGTAGCTGTGTGAGTAAGTTAAGCGACCCTAGTGGCCGACACAAACACCTGGCCCATCTAGGAGTGGCACTGCAGTGTCACGCAGGATGGCCCTTGCAAAAAACACCCCCCAAACAGCACATGACGCAAAGAAAAATGAAAGAAAAAAGAGGTGCAAGATGGAATTGTCCTTGGGCCCTCCCACCCACCCGTATGTTGTATAAACAGGACATGCACACTTTAACCAACCCATCATTTCAGTGACAGGGTCTGCCACACGACTGTGACTGAAATGACGGGTTGGTTTGGACCCCCACCAAAAAAGAAGCAATTAATCTCTCCTTGCACAAACTGGCTCTACAGAGGCAAGATGTCCACCTCATCATCATCCTCCGATATATCACCGTGTACATCCTCCTCCTCACAGATTATCAATTCGTCCCCACTGGAATCCACCATCTCAGCTCCCCGTGTACTACTTTGTGGAGGCAATTGCTGCTGGTCAATGTCTCCACGGAGGAATTGATTATAATTCATTTTAATGAACATCATCTACTCCACATTTTCTGGATGTAACCTCGTACGCCGATTGCTGACAAGGTGAGCGGCGGCACTAAACACTCTTTCGGAGTACACACTTGTGGGAGGGCAACTTAGGTAGAATAAAGCCAGTTTGTGCAAGGGCCTCCAAATTGCCTCTTTTTCCTGCCAGTATAAGTACGGACTGTCTGACGTGCCTACTTGGATGCGGTCACTCATATAATCCTCCACCATTCTTTCAATGGGGAGAGAATCATATGCAGTGACAGTAGACGACATGTCCGTAATCGTTGTCAGGTCCTTCAGTCCGGACCAGATGTCAGCATCAGCAGTCGCTCCAGACTGCCCTGCATCACCGCCAGCGGGTGGGCTCGGAATTCTGAGCCTTTTCCTCGCACCCCCAGTTGCGGGAGAATGTGAAGGAGGAGATGTTGACAGGTCGCGTTCCGCTTGACTTGACAATTTTGTCACCAGCAGTTCTTTGAACCCCAGCAGACTTGTGTCTGCCGGAAAGAGAGATCCAAGGTAGGTTTTAAATCTAGGATCGAGCACGGTGGCCAAAATGTAGTGAGAGGCTGAGTGCTTCCATCCTCATGTGAAGCTGAACCACTAGCCATGAACATAGGCCAGGGCCTCAGCCGTTTCTTGCCACTCCGTGTGGTAAATGGCATATTGGCAAGTTTACGCTTCTCCTCCGACAATTTTATTTTAGATTTTTGAGTCCTTTTTTTACTGATATTTGGTGTTTTGGATTTTACATGCTCTGTACTATGACATTGGGCATCGGCCTTGGCAGACGACGTTGCTGGCATTTCATCGTCTCGGCCATGACTAGTGGCAGCAGCTTCAGCACGAGGTGGAAGTCGATCTTGATCTTTCCCTATTTTTGGAACCTCAACATTTTTGTTCTCCATATTTTAATAGGCACAACTAAAAGGCACCTCAGGTAAACAATGGAGATGGATGGATACTAGTATACTTATGGATTGACGAGCGACTGCCGACACAGAGGTAGCTACAGCCGTGGACTACCGTACTGCGTCTGCTGCTAATATAGACTGGATGATAATGATATAAAAAATATATATATATATATCACTACTGCAGCCGGACAGGTATATATTATATAATGACGGACCTGCTGGACACTGTCAGCTCAGCACTGCAGACTCCTAAAGTAAGCTACTAGTAGTATCAAGAAGATAGAAAAAAAAAACACCACAGGTAGGTGGTATACAATTATGGATGGACTAGCGACTGCCGACACAGAGGTAGCTACAGCCGTGGACTACCGTACTGCGTCTGCTGCTAATATAGACTGGATGATAATGATATAAAAAAGATATATATATATCACTACTGCAGCCGGACAGGTATATATTATATAATGACGGACCTGCTGGACACTGTCAGCTCAGCACTGCAGACTCCTAAAGTAAGCTACTAGTATCAAGAAGATAGAAAAAAAAAAAAAACACCACGGGTAGGTGGTATACAATTATGGATGGACGAGCGACTGCCGACACAGAGGTAGCTACAGCCGTGGACTACCGTACTGCGTCTGCTGCTAATATAGACTGGATGATAATGATATAAAAAATATATATATATATCACTACTGCAGCCGGACAGGTATATATTATATAATGACGGACCTGCTGGACACTGTCAGCTCAGCACTGCAGACTCCTAAAGTAAGCTACTAGTATCAAGAAGATAGAAAGAAAAAAAACACCACGGGTAGGTGGTATACAATTATGGATGGACGAGCGACTGCCGACACAGAGGTAGCTACAGCCGTGGACTACCATACTGCGTCTGCTGCTAATATAGACTGGATGATAATGATATAAAAAATATATATATATCACTACTGCAGCCGGACAGGTATATATTATATAATGACGGACCTGCTGGACACTGTCAGCAGAATGCGTTTATAGAATAAAAACACCACACGACGAGTGTTTAACTTTTTCAGGCAGACAATCACAATATACTGGTGGTCAGTGGTCACTGGTCAGTCACACTGGCACTGGCAGTGGCACTCTGGCAGCAAAAGTGTGCACTGTTAAAATATGTACTCCTGCTATAACTGCTCCCCAGTCTCCCCCACAATTAAGCTGTGTGAGCAGTGAGCACTCAGCACAGTCAGATATACAGTATTACATAGATGATGCAGCACACTGAGGGCACACTGAGGCTGAGCACAGATATGGTATGTGACTGTGTCACACTGTGTATCGTTTTTTTTCAGGCAGAGAACGGATTAATTAAACTGGTGGTCACTGGTCACACTATCAGCAAGTAGTACTCCGTCCAAATATGCTCCCCAAAATTAGTAAATCAAGTGTCACTCTCTACTCTCTCTCTAGTCTACAGTCTAAACGGAGAGGACGCCAGCCACGTCCTCTCCCTATCAATCTCAATGCACGTGTGAAAATGGCGGCGACGCGCGGCTCCTTATATAGAATCCGAGTCTCGCGATAGAATACGAGCCTCGCGAGAATCCGACAGCGGGATGATGACGTTCGGGCGCGCTCGGGTTAGCCGAGCAAGGCGGGAAGATCCGAGTCTGCCTCGGACCCGTGTAAAAAGGCTGAAGTTCGGGGGGGTTCGGTTTCCGAGAAACCGAACCCACTCATCTCTAATTCCCACCCGTTCTGGAAGCTTTGGGACATCTCCATCGTACTAGTTTCCCCCAATATCACTTATGGATGCTAGAGAGATTTTAATACCTACCGGTAAATCCTTTTCTCGTAGTCCATAAGGGATATTGGGCGCCAACCTCAGTGCGTGGACTTTTATGCAGCTTCTTGTTCTATAGTTACCTGTTCAGCTGTTGCTGTTGTTGTTACCAGCTGTTGCTGGTTGTTGTATGTTTGTGGTGTGCTGGTGTATAAATCTCACCACCTTTTTCTTTTATCATGTTCCTTTTCTCATATATGTCCTTTCTCCTTCGGGCACATTTTTATCTATAACTGCCTGTGGGAGGGGGCATAGAGGGGAGAAGCCAGCACACCCAGTTGAAGAAATTTAAAGTGCATTGGCTCCTTTGGACCCCGTCTATACCCCATCGTACTAGTTTTCCCCCAATATCCCTTATGGACTATGAGAAAAGGATTTACCAGTAGGTATTAAAATCCTATTATTTCTTGAGAAGGGTCCCATGATGTAAAATAGGTAGTATCTTTATTATTGGGACATGTCAGCATTTCTTGTGGTGGACCCCATGGTATAATCTAGCTGTGCATTTCTTATTTGACTTCTCCGTGCAATTTCACAGTCAGTAGGGTGCTACACATACCAGCTAGCCTCTGAATAAACTCAATATTAACCATTTGATTTACACATGCTAATCAATTATTACCTCTTGTATTACAGAAAATCGCAACACAAAAATGTAGCATTTCTAAGAGTTCATCGAGGCATGCCAGGCACGCACCTGTCTATGGAAGGGCAAGTGGGGTCCTAGGCCAAACAGCAGTTAGTGGAAGTCAGCAAGCTCCATTATAATATAGCTACCCCAGATTGCGTTAGAAGAACCTGCTCAGCTTCACTGCAGGCCTGTTATGCATAGGGCACAATTGGCCAATACAACCCAGTCTACTTTGCCAAGCCTCAAATTTATGCTAGTATGAAATATTGTGGACTGAAGTGGTCGCCCAATATTCCAACGCCCAATATTCCAAATGCATCATCTACAACTCTCCTTGTTCTTGAGAGCATGTAACTAAATCTAAATCGAGATCTTCCTCTCATGGTCCCCTTTTGACTACATTTTAGACACATCGGGATGTACTGCAAAGGCTTCATCCGCATCAAACGTTGAGTCCATACGTTGTTTGGCTGACAGTGGGTAGATGCAGGGTATCTGGGATGAAGTCAGTTTAGGGAGCTGGGCTTTACCAAGCAAATTATGAGATAGGGTCTCATCCACCTCTGCTGAGGAATACAAAGAGGTTAATACTTATGAAACTGTGATGTCATATCAGCTTGGGTGGTATATTTAACTCCAGTCGAAAGATCAGATGGAAGTTACATAGCATTTGTTACTCTAACGATGGTTATCAGTTATTTGCCTGATTTATTGCCCCATCTATAAAAGGCATTATTTGAATAATCCAATTACCTTTGGGCATTTCCCAGAAGGAAAGTTTCCAAAAGCCATTTGCATTTCAAGTAGTCTCTAGAAGGAGAATTATCAAGAAGAAAAGCATTATAGGATGACAACATCGAAGTATGGAGGAAAATAAATTTAGCAGTATAATCCTTATGTTTCTTAGCCATGTAGGAGGTGATCCAGACTCTCATTACCATTTTTTATATCTCCCAAAACAATATAGGTGTATCCCAATGGGCCAAGTTATTGTCTACAAATTCATTCCATTTATCCCTAAGGTAAAGTTTGATAACATCACTGTGAGCCATATAGGAAGGGAAACACCAAAAGCACATAGGGCCTAATTCAGAGTTGATCGTAGCAGCTAATTTGTTAGCAGTTGGGCAAAACCATGGCCCTCATTCAGAGTTGATCGCTCGCTAGCTGCTTTTAGCAGCATTGCAAATGCTAGGCCGCCGCCCTCTGGGAGTGTATCTTAGCTTAGCAGAATTGCTAACGAAAGGATAGCAGTTCTGCTATTAAATATTTCCCTGCAGTTTCTGAGTAGCTCCAGACCTACTCCTAGATTGCGATCACTGCAGACTGTTTGGTTTCTGGTTTGACATCACAAACACGCCCTGCATTCGGCCAGCCACTCCCCCGTTTCCCCAGCCACTCCTGCGTTTTCATCTGGCACGCCTGCGTTTTTTAGCACACTCCCGGAAAACGCTCAGTTACCACCCAGAAACACCCACCACACTCACTGATCAGCAGAGCGACAGAAAAGCGTCGCTTGGCCCTGTGTAAAATTGCATAGTTTTGTGTGAAAGTACTTAGCGTGTGCGCCCTGCGGCCCATACGCATGCGCAGAACTGCCGGATTTTAGCCTGATCGCAATTCTGCTAAAAACGGCAGCGAGCGAACAACTCGGTATGACCACCCAAGTGCACTGCAGGGGGCAGATATAACGTGCAGAGTGAGTTAGATTTGGGTGGGGTGTGTTCAAACTGAAATTTAAAATGCAGTGTAAAAATAAAGCAGCCAGTATTTACCCTGCACAGAAACAAAATAACCCACCCAAATCTAAAGGTCCATACACACTAGTACCCCTTTCACGCCAGCAGCTTTGAACACGGGTTATTGGCACATGAGCGCGCATTACCCGTGTTCCTGTGCGGTGTGAAAGGTACCAGGGGCAATATACCGGGTTGAGCGACCCAGTATTTCAACCCTGCTAGTGAGCAGGGCGCGGGGAAGGACCAGGGCGGGGCCGCCGGCTGCTGCTGCTCCGTGAGTTGGGGAGAGGGAGGGAGTGGGGCCGGAGTGCAAGGAGAGTTCATCCATCATCACTCGACGCCATACACACTGAGCGATGATGGATGAACAAGGAGCGAGGTGGGCAGAACATTGTGTGCAAAACCCACGATTGCGCACCTCGCTGGCGATAATGTGGGAGCGCACATCAGCGCTCATCGCCCGCCCATACACACCAGTAGATTTTGAGCTCAAAGCAGCTCAAAACGCCAAAAGTGAGCTGTTTTGAGCTCAAAACCTTCTAGTGTGTATGGGCCTTAACGCTCTCCGCAAATGTTATATCTGCCACACCTGCAGTGCACATGGTTTTGTCCAACTGCTAACAAATTTGCTGCTGCGATCAACTCTGAATTACCCCCATAGTTCTCTTGGATGCAGTAGTCAGGTCTACAGCTGTGTGATCGAATACCAGAAGAGAATGAAGTGTGCTGTACCCCCTCCAATGGCGCCAGAGCTACTTGCATATTTATACTGGCAAAGTCCCATACAAAGTGTAAAATGAGGTACAAGCACCTATTTTCACTACCGCTGCCAGTCTGCATGGGTGGCTATGGGATCACCCCAGGGGAGTCCGTATGCCTGCCCTGCGACCACGCTGCACCAGTAACCTTGGGGCCCCCAGCAACACTCACCACCTTGATCTTCAGGCTCTGTGCTGGGGGTGTGCGGCTTGCTGCGGGTGTGTGCCCAAGAGCGCCATGCCTGCGGTACACTAACCCCCTGGACCGTTGTTCTGTCAGCAGGATCTGACTCAGCACCTCCAGGAGGATGGTGTCGGTCCCCTTCCAGTGTCCCTCAGTGCAGGTAGGCTGTTGCCCAACAGCCTACCTGAAAAAAAACAAATGTTTAAAATAAACTGAAGCAAAATTCTCTGGAGCTCCAGAGTGTGCATCCTCTCCTGAGGGCACATATTTCTAAACTGAGCTGTGGGGGAGGGCATAGAGGGGAGGAGCCAACACACCCTGTTTGAAGTTTTAAAGTGCACCGGCTCCTTTGGGTCTGGGACTCCAGGTCGACAACAAAAAGGCTGACACACCTTAGGTCGATGCCAATTGGTCGACACACCTTAGGTCGACATGGACAAAAGGTCGACAGGAACAAGGTCGACATGGAAAAAGGTTGACATGAGTTTTTTATGGGTTTTTTGTGTCGTTTTCTTCGTAGAGTGACCGGGAACCCCAATTAGTGCACTGCGTCCCCTCGCATGGCTCGCTTCGCTCGCCATGCTTCGGGCATGGTGCCTACGCTCCGCTTCGCTCGGCACAGATTACCGTTCCAATCGTAGTCCACGTGGATCGTTAAGTATGAAAAAGTTCCAAAAAAGAAAAAAATTGTGAAAAACTCATGTCGACCTTTTTCCATGTCGAACTTGTTCCTGTCGACCTTTTGTCCATGTCGACCTAAGGTGTGTCGACCAATTGGCGTTGACCTAAGGTGTGTCGACCTTTTTGTTGTTGACCTGGAGTCCGGATACCGGCTCCTTTGGACCCCATCTATAACCCATCGTACTAAGTGTCCCCAGTATCCCTTATGGATGTTAGAGAAAGAGAGATTTAGGCCTCCTTCTAATTCTTTTGGCTGGTCAATCTTCTTTCTGACGAGGCTGGTTTCCGGAGATCTTCTGAGCAGTGACCCTTATACACCCCGGGTTAAGACTCGTAGAACTCACCAGCAGGTCTTCTTGCCTATGATAGCCACTTTTCCCATAAGTACTGGGATGCCACCAGGACTTACGCCACTGGTGGTAGTACGAGCTTAACCCCGAGTGACCCGAGTCAATGCCGATAGAAAGAAAGACCCAAAGAAGAGAGGAGTAGCACAAAGATAAAAGATAAGAGAAATAGAATGGCACTATAGTGTCGAGAAAAAACTGAGATCCAAAGATATAAAGACAAAAGTGTCAAAGCCAAGGCAGGAGTAATATGGACTAGACTAGGGCTGGGCAACATGCGGCCCACGGGCTGGATGCGGCCCGCGAACCGATCCTGCCTGGCCTGCTGTCCCCCACCAGTGCCCAATGACAAGCGGCCCGACTGGCTGAGCCGCTTGTCATTGCACTACAGCAGCTCCAAGACGCGGCGCCGCTGAGGAAATCCCGGTCACGTCACAGGGGCTGCTGACCAGGATTTCCTTTCCGACGTCAGGCGCTGGGCGGTGCGGGGGGCGGAGCCAAAGCAGGGGCAGCAGCGGATGGGGCCAGCGGATCATCTGGGCAGCTGAACGCTGACTGTCTCCTGCTCCCTGGCTAACCACCTCGGCCAGCTCCACCCCCTGCTCCCTACTGCAGCACCATGGAGGAACAGCGGCAGCATCTCCCGCACCCTCCCTCCTCCAGGGAGGAGGAAGCAGACCTTGGCCTCCCGGTCACAGTTCCGGCCTCACACCCGAAATGACTGGCGGCACGGCTCCATGGGCTGCAGAACACTTGTTGAGTGACCAGCCTGGATCCCCCTGGCCTGTATATGGGTCCCGCATATCACACCCTGCAGCTCAGTGGATTGGTGCAGAGAGAGGTGAGCACCCTGGGATCCCTGTACCCACCTACCCCCCCCCCCCCTGTGAATCACTGTACCTCATACCTCTGTGTGTGACCCCCACTACCCCCCTCACCCCTGGTGTGTATCCCACTACCCTCCTACCCCTGTGTGTGTGTTACACACCTTGTACTCCCCCCCCCCACTGTGTTTGATACCCAGTACCACCTATCTCTGTGTATATGGCACCCTGTACCCCTACCTCTGTGTATATGGCACCCTGTACCCCTACCTCTGTGTATATGGCACCCTGTACCCCTACCTCTGTGTATGTGGCACCCTGTACCCCTACCTTCCTGACATTTTTGACAGTGTACACCCCCTGACGCTTTGTGTGACACCCTGTACCCACCTATTTGTGTGCGGCCCTCGAATATTCGCTGAAATGTGTTATGTGGCCCCCAAGCTGAAATAATTGCCCACCCCTGGACTAGACTGTCATGAGGAAATGAGAGCACACAACAGGGAAAGCTCTGAACCAGCAGGTGGAACTACTGGAAGTGGGAGTACAGTACAGTGCGTCCGCCACATTTTTTACGGTCAGTCTGCCGCTAGCTACAGCTCCCAGCTACTTCTAACAAAGGTAGTTGGGCAGCAGGCAGCACTGCAGCTGAACTTCCCATCCGTGATCATGGCCAGTCCCTGCTTCCCGTTCTGTGTCTGCTACCCAGCCCATCCACAGTGCACTGTTAAGAGCCTTAGAATATAGGCGGCCACAGGAGGGAGAGGAGGACACTAAGTAGCAGGAGGAAGTAATGTAAGTCAGTCTCTCGCTCCCTCTCTGCTCACACAGACACTACACCCTAAGGGTGGGGGTGGGGGGTGAGTTGTAAGGGGCTCTACCTGACATAATGTATAAGGCTCTAACTGGCATAATGTAAAGAGGCGCTACCTGCCGTTAAGTGTAAAAAAGTTAATCTACCTGCTGTAATGTCTAAAAGGGGACTCTACCTGCGGTAATGTGAAAAAAGGCACTCTACCTGCCGTAATGTGTAAAAGGGGGCTCTACCTTGCGTAATATGTGATAGGGGCTCTACCTGGCATAATGTGTAAAAGGGGCTCTACCTGGCATAATGTGTGAGGGTATAGGATCAAGCGGAGAGGTAGTAGAGTAGGAAGATGAAAAGAGTGTAGATACTTCATGTGGGATCAAATACAGGTTGAGTATCCCTTATCCAAAATAAGCCCCAAAATACTAAAACATCAACTACTGATCTGGCACAATATGACAAGAGTATGCTTCCCCTTCAGCAGTTAGTGCAGAGCTGATCTATGAGCTGGGCAATACAATTAAATGCTGCTTGCCTATGGCCAGACGGAGCAGCTATATGCCTGATATCAAGTGTCCACACGCTGCTAGCAAATGCAGTCTCTCCCTGGGCAAAATAGCCATCTGGTGTGTAGTAACCCTGTGCCAATCCTTCTGTAGCACTCACCACTATGATGTGGTTCTTCAATCACCAATCTCCAAATGTAAAAGCAGCACTGGCGTCTGTATTCAGCTCCATAACAATTATATGTGGACCGGCCGTCTTTTCCATTGGGCTTAATGGGCAGTTGCCCAAGGGCCCCAGGAGTCTAAGGGACCTATGCTGATAGCTTTCCAGGGGTACCAATTTTTTTTAAAATTGGGCTTGGGGAACTGGAGATATCCGACTTCAAAGCAGCGGTCACCATCTGAGCCGGGTAAGTGTCCACCAAGGGGGCTTTATCAAACATGCAGTATAAATGTTTGTTCAGTTTCCATTCATAATTGTGTATCTGTGCTTTAGAAGTTAAGAATTGCTCATAAAAGTCATGTTACGCTTGCATTACTCTTTCCTTTTTTCAGTTAATTGCATGGACATATAAGCACTAACATAGTTATACAGGCAACACAGGATCCTATTCACAATGCAACATTTGTGCAGTTTGGGTGCAATAATGTTTTGTTAAAAAGAAAAAAAATGTAAATGTGCATACATATTGAAATGTACATCGCAGCCGTGATTCACTGATGTCACTACTGGATACCCATTATTCATTTGATAGCTAACTTATTTAGTTACTAATAGCTTCAGTTTTATAACTGGGTATTGTACACTGAATTATATCAGTTATGAGATATCAATTTCTGATTACTGTAAGCAGATGTAATAAACTGTGGGCAGGGGCAAACGCAGGATTTCTAGACCGTGGATTCCAAATGCAATCGACAATCTCCTGTTCTGCGGAACAGCGGAGCAAGTGCCAGAGTCTGGTGGAGCAGTAGAAGAACCTAGTACAGACCCTGAACATATGTATACACATCGGTCTTTTTGTATGCACACATTCTCCCTTCTCATGGTAAGGCACCTGTCTCTTCTTCCTGGAAGCTACTCTCTGGTACAATGCACTGACTGAGCACTAAGATCCATACACACTGAAAACTTGGAAGAAGCTGCTACCACTGTGTCCCTTAAACTGCATGTTGTGCCGGCAGCTCTAGTAATTGTATTATAGACTATTGCTATTGTCTTATAATTGTTATAATTTGAGCTGCTGGCTAAGTGGAGGGGGAGGGGGGGGGGGGTTCTGGGCAACTGGAACCCCCTCCCCCCTGTGTTTGCCTATGGTGGGTGACCAATGCTGTATATACTGATATCAGTGAATTCTAAGATAGTAGAACTGCTATATACTGCCACTCCAGTATGCTTACTGATACAGAAAATGGTAGTACATTATAAATGATAAATGTATAATACAAGTTCGGAGTTATTAACTGTCATATTAGACCCTAGGCTTCACTAGAATGAAAATCTCATTTAATACCGGGTACTGATATGATAACATAAAAGAAAAGGTCTGATTGTTAACCATCCTAGCTACATATCTTGGTCATTATTATTACCCTCACAGTATGGAATATTTTTCCCTGATATGATCTAGACTTATGGGCCCTACACACTTAGCGATTACACTGAAAGATATGATGATCTCGTTCATTAATGAACGAGATATCGTTCCTATATTTCAATGTGTATGCACCAACGATGAACGATGAGGGTCATTCCGATCCGATCGCTCTCTGCAGTTCACAGCGCATCGATTGGGTCAGAATTGTGCATGCGCCGCAGTGCACCGGCGCATGCCAGACGGCCGAAGGCCATCGTTGCCTAGCGATCGCCTCTGCCTGATTGACAGGCAGAGGCGGTCGCTGGGCGGGAGGGGGCTGGACGGCGACAATCTTGTCCATATTAGCATGCAGGGCTATGAGGCCGGGTTCACCCGTCAGCCGTATTGGCCGTAGGGCACCTCGGCGGAAAATGCCCAGTGTGTAGGGCCCTCAACTGTTATTGGTGGAAGGACAAGTTGCTATTATCCTGCAATGCTCTAAATAATTTATACAGTATATTTATTAATGGTTACTTATGTAGGGCGCTTTACAATTAGGAACAAATAGTAATAAAACAAGAATGGGTAATGACAGACAGACATAGAGGTAAGAAGGCCCTTCTCGCAAGCTTACAATCTATAGGGAAATAAACATTGATGCACATGGACAGGTGCTACTTACTGTATTTCATATTGTTCAAGCCAGATTGCAGGGGTTATTGGTGGACTATTGATCCAGTCATACAGGACTGTTGGCTAAGGGTCAGGACAATGTGAAAGTGAAGAAAGAGAAAATATGTAAAGTTATATGTGAACTGCAATTGGGTAGGATAGCTTATGGAGGTTATGTGGGCGGTTCTAGAATTTGATAAGCTTGCCTGAAGAGGTTTCAGGGAATACTTCAAGGTTTGGAGATTAGAGGATAGTTATTGTGCATGGGAGGGCATTACATAGAATGGGTGCAGCCTGAAAAAAGTCCTGTCACTAGGCATGGGTGCAGGTAATGCATGTGGTTGAAAGACGCAGATCGGAGAGGTCGGGTTGGGAGATACTTTGAGATAAGCAAGATGTTTGTTGATGTAGTTTGGTTAATAGCCTCATGTGTATGTAAAAGCATTTTATATTGAACACAGTTAACCAATGCGGGGACTGACGGAGCGGAGCAGCAGACGATGACATTTAGCGAGGAAGATCAGCCTCACAGCGAGCATGTACATTGGGGTAGATTCTCGAGTTATCAACAGTGATAGAGATATCAGGCTGGTAACCACTATTGTCTGGTGGAAATTGTATTAATTCTGTTTTGAAAATATTAGGTTTGATGTGATGAGATGACATCCAAGATAAAACGTCAGAAAGACATTCAGTAACACGGACCAATACAGAAGGTGACAATTTTGGGGAGGATAGGTACATTTGAGTATCATCCCAATACAGATGATAATAAGATCCAAACAGCTGATAAGTTTGCACAGAGATGTGGTATAGATTGAGAAAAGCAGAGGACCAAAGACTGAGAATTGCAGTACTCAAACTGATAGAGGTAGTGAAGAGGAGGTGAAATCAGAGAAACAAACACTGAAAGAGCAATCAGATACTGTAAGTAGGAGGAGGGCCAGAAAAGGCTTTGTCCTGAAGACCTAGGCATTGTAGTGTTTGCATGAGAAGAGAGTGGTTAGTGTCAAATGCAGCAGAGAGATCTTGAGGAATAAGAGGTACCTAAAGCCCACCATACTCCAGACCAGCTTTTTTCCAACAATCTAACTGACCAACCGTCCGTCCAACTAAAACGCTGCCCCACACACCTAACCAACTTTTTGATCAAACCAGCCAACTTCTCTCCAACTTGTGATGTCATGAAAGCAGATGGACAGGTTTTGCCTACTTTTTTATTTTTTTATTTGCCTATTTATGTTTTGAATAAATATTTGGGGTTTCTTAACGAGAAAAAACTTCTGCATGTCTGTTTATTACTTTAAAATGTTAAAATGTACCATTTGGGTTACTTCTGGACTGCAGTACTAGTTAAGTATGAAATAAATGAAGGATTAAAGTAAGACATGTGCAGTGTGCGCCAAGAACCCAAACTAGGTAGCAATGTAATAACGAGAGCAGGATGCTTCCAGCTCTTCGCAAGGACAGGCTCTTATCAGACCCTGTCTCCCGGCAAGAGCAGAATAATAAATTCAAGTGAAAATATAAATTTTCACATTGTGAATTTCTGTGAAAAATATTTATCACATGTGCATTAAAAATGTGGATTGTGATAAATACTATTATGTGTTTCAAATTATTGTAGCCAGGATATAAGATACTGTGTTGTGAAATGCCTAAGTGTAATAAGAATCTGTAAGGAGATGTAGCTAATGTTCTTGCTGTGTTGTATTTGTTACTGTACGTGTCATGTCACTGGTGATTACATGTCCGTGTGCTGGGCTGGCTGGGCACTGTATGATGTACTGTGACAATGAGGAACACTCACACGTCCAGTGGGTTGGGGGTGGTGCCAAATTGCTCCCTTGTGCCGGGTTCCGAAAATCCTAGTTTCAGCCCTGTCTCCTGTATTTATGCCCCTTTCATAAACCCAACTGAAGCGTATAAAGGCTGTGTTTATAACTCAGTTTTACTGAAAGGTAATGGCTGCAGGTAAATATGGATTAATAGCAGAAGAGTTTAGCACGTTAGGCTGTATTTCATCCAAGATGAGTTTGTATCAAGCCTAGGCTTCAAATAGCTATTTTCAGCAGTACTTGCTAACTATAAGGTCTGTTTATGCAAACACAAAGCAGTTATAAAAGTTCTTACTTATTGTGGTGGTACAAGGAGATAAACCATGAGAACAAATTATTACCTGCATTACATTGGGTACAGCGTATTCTGGTGGATCTATCAACAAGTGACGTAGCTGGCAAAAGAAATATCAAAGCAGGTTCTGCAGCATACATTGGGCCTAATTCAGACCTGATCGCTAGGGTGCGTTTTTTGCATTCCTGCGGCCAGGTAGTCGCCGCCTACAGGGGGAGGGGGAAATCGCTGTGCACAGACCAGGACTTACTCTTCCAGTGAGATGATCGGGGCCGAAGCTGACGTCAGGAACCCTCCCTCCAAACGCCTGGTCCCTGCTGCGTTTCTCCGGACACTCCTTAAAAACGGTCAGTTGCTGCCCACAAACGCCCTCTTCCTGTCAGTCACCTCGCGATCACCCATGCGATCGCTTTTCTCGCAACATCCCGGCGCTCCCCATCGCTGCGGACCGATGCGCCTGCGTATTGCGGTGCTTATGCATGCACATCAGACCTGATCGCAGGCTGTACGACAATGCAGCCTAGCGATCAGGTCTGAATTAGGTCCATTGATCCTAATTTATGTTTGTGCGCAAATGCAATTGCGATTTTCTAGGCTACGAAGCTGCTAAAGTTAGAAAGTGAAGCTGCCACCCAGGACTTTTTAGCTCCCCTACTCAGATGCTGTCAGATCTCTCGGGATGCGGCTGGTGACACTTGCTACAGTGGAAGATCAGTGATTGCAACATCATGCAGTAGCTAAACTGTGTGTAAACTAGCAGCCAGTGGATAGGAGTGTTACAGGCTTCCCGAGACTCCGCTGCCTCTGCTGTATGAGCCACACATGTACCGGCCGTCACTTATGCCAGGGTTCACAGGATGACAGGGCCAGCCCGGCGGTGATGGACTGCTGCAGCCAGAGCCGGCCCTAACCAATATGATGCCCTAGGCAAGATTTTGGCTGGTGTCCCCTAGCACCGCCGCTAGTTCCGCCTCTGACCATGCACCCCTTTCCCAGCACCATCATCCCTCACCCATAGCAGTCCTCATTTTGGTGCTCCTACCCCCTATATTTTAAATAGGAACAGTGCGCACATTCGGCGCACAGCCCAAAAAGGTGCGTGTTCTTGCTGGGAAGGGGCATGGCCACACAATAGTAACCCCAATTCAAATTACGTCACACAGTAGTGCAACTTTATTCACATTTTATCATGAAATAGTGTCCCTTATTCACGTTTCATCACACAGTAGTACCACCTTACCTTATATACGCTACTCCTCACAGTAGTGCCCCTTATTCACATTACATCGCACTGAATTGCACTTTTTTCGCATTACACCACACCATGTTGCTCTTTATTAACATTAGACCACACAGTAGTGCCCTTTCTATACGTTACGCCACACAGTAGAGCACCTTATACACATAATGCCACATATTAGTAATGCATTTATACACATAATACCACACAGTAATGCCCCATACACACTTGACACACATTATTAATGTCCTTATAAACATAATGAACCTTACATATGCCAATGTTTATTAATGCCCTTATACACATAATGACACACATAATGCCCCTTACACATATGCTGAACACTATTGCACAACAAACCTACCCACACACAGCACTCACACAGCCACTAACACAGTGACCTCTGCTTGGATACACATGTGTCCTCATAGATCTTGCCTCAATTCGCCATGAAGCAGGAGATGCCTGGCATGAATTAGCTGGCAGCTCTGCTAACGTCGTGTGCCTTTTTTGCTGAAAATGCATCTTATTTGCATTGCTATGTGGCTAGGATGCACAAGCAGCTTCTGCTGATTAAAAGGATATGCCCCATGCCTATAGTCTGTGTGCAACTGTGGCTGTATCTGCATACGAAATGAGACGTTACAGTGATTTCCAGGAGTACACTGTAACGTAGCATTTCGTATGCAGATACAGCTGCAGTCACACACAGAATATAGTCATGCCACATATAATTTTAATCAGCAGAAGCTGCTTGTGCCCTAGGCATTCCAAATGCCCTAGGCATTTGCCTATGCCTAAGGCCGTCTCTGGCTGCAGCTGGTCTTGATCCACCTCCCGATCCACTGCTGTCGCTGATCCCAGGCTGACATGGGCAGCAGCCTGGCAGTGATGGAGTTTAGGACGGTGCAAAAAGTAGGCAGACACTGAATTTATCTTTCAGTTGGGGGAATTTTTTTTCCCCTACACTAGAATGACAAATCAAGCAGGTTTGATTTTTCCCAACTAGTTGGACCAACCATTTTTTGCCGGTTTTCAGTGTTTTAGTGCAAACAATGATGCCAGATTATCATTCCAACCAGTCAACTACTTAGCTGGTTGGAATTATATAGTCCTGAAGTATGGCCAACTTTAGTCAATACTGTCTCTGTGGAGTGTTGGAAACAAAGGCCTGACTGAAGTAGATCCATACGTTTTGTGAGTGCAGAAAGCATGGCAGGTGAGAGATGGGACAATAATTTGAGACAGTTAGGGTCAGAATTTAGGGGGGGAGGGGGGGGGGGGGGAGATGTACTAAGCAGTGAAAAGAGTGGAGAAGTGAGCCGGTGGAGAAGTTGCCCATGGCAACCAATAAGATACTCTGTATAATTTTATTGTATGCAAATTATGTTACTTGAATGCTGATTCTCCACTGACTCACTTCTCCACTCTTTTCACTGCTTAGTACATATCCCCCTTAGTTTTTTTTCAGAATGGGAGCTATCACTGCATGCTTGAACAGTAATGTATAGATACCAGTAGAGAGAGGGAGATTACAGATTTCAGTTAGGGTTTTGGATGAGCACAGTGGACAGAGCTCTACAGATTTGTGAGGGTATAGGATCAAGCGGAGAGGAAGTAGAGTAGGAAGATGAAAAGAATGTAGATACTTCATCTGGAATCAAATACAGGTTGAGTATCCCTTATCCAAAATGCTTGGGACCAGAAGTATTTTGGATATCGGATTTTTCCGTATTTTGGAATAATTGCATACCATAATGAGATATCATGGTGATGGGACCCAAGTCTAAGCACAGAATGTATTTATGTCTCATACACATTATACACACAGCCTGAAGTCAATTTTAATCAATATTTTTACTAACTTTGTGCATTAAACAAAGTGTGTGTACATTCACACAATTCATTTATGTTTCATATACACCTAATGCACACAGCTTTAAGGTCATTTAATACAATATTTTTAATAACTTTGTGTATTAAACAAAGTTTGTGTACATTGAGCCATCAGAAAACAAGGGTTTCACTATCTCACCCTCACTCAAAAAATTCTGTATTTCGGAATATTCCGTATTTCGGAATATTTGGATATGGGATACTCAACCTGTAAAGAGAAGGTGCCAGAGGGTTCAGGGAATGAATCAAGCAGGTCACTGACTGACTAAGAGCATATAATTTCATTTAAATTTTATCAATCTTGTTCTTGAAACAAGGAAGCAAGACCTTGTGCATGATAGTAGCTGGTGGGTTAAGAAATGAATTAAATGTTTTAAAAAGTCACTGGGTTTAATGACTCATCATGGTGCAATATTGCTACTGTCCAATCCCATGTAGTTGAGACTGGGATGTAGTCACGATACCGGCGGTCGGGATCCCTGCGGTCAGCATACCGACGCTGGTACTCCAGCTGCCAGAATGCCGTAGAGTGGGAATACAACCTTGACTAGCGCAGCGAGCCACCAGCGTGGCGAGCCTGCAAGGGACTTCGGTGCGCTTGCCTCCCTGCCGCCATTCTGGCGGCCGGGATCCCGGCATCGGTATGCTGACCGTCGGGATCACGACCGCTGGTAACTCGTACCCAACGCCTGAGACTATGCACAATGGGTGCAGGACATTCCCACCGGTTTTCACCTAATACATAGTACATCAAAGGAGAAAGCACAAATCAGTGAAAGCACTTTACCTGTCATATCTATGGGCAGCCATCATACAACTTTCCACACTCATAGGTTCCAGGTGCTGGTCTAGGAGCCAGTGATTTAACATGTAATGATGCAGAAGGAGTCAGTAACAGGTGGTTACTGATGGCGAAAAGGAATCTCTCTCTATACCACAGGAATGACAAAGTAAGTCCTCTCTGACTACTCTATAGTAGTTACTCACATTACTCTACATCAGTGTCGCATTGGGACATAAAGGACCCACTGGGATTGCAGTGGTAGGGGCGTGGTCATCCACCAGAGAGGCTTGGCTAACCATGAGAGTGCATGGTCTGGGCCACTTCATGATTATTTATAGTAAATACTACTAGTGCATGCATGATAATGTACCAGATTAGCAACTGTAGAAAATACACCATAGTCCTGTGCATTGTAATGTAACATACTGTATGTATCATGTCTAACTGAAGTGCACAGTTTGGATCCTTTATCCCTAGAGGAGTTGGGCCGTCAGGAGTGGGGACCACCGTTAATTTCCCCTGTACCCCTGTGGGCTAGTCTGACCCTGGATCCTTATGACTGCCCATTATTCCTGCTTCCAGTACATCAATTTCAAGAACTGACATACCCCTTTCAGCAAAAATTTCCCGGGTTATTGCACGTGAACGCGCATTAACCCGGGATTTCTCTTACGTCCTAGAGGATGCTGGGGACTCCAAAAGGACCATGGGGTATAGACGGATCCGCAGGAGCCTGGGCACACTATAAAGAC
Source organism: Pseudophryne corroboree (assembly GCF_028390025.1). Lineage (NCBI taxonomy): Eukaryota > Metazoa > Chordata > Amphibia > Anura > Myobatrachidae > Pseudophryne > Pseudophryne corroboree. The sequence continues at coordinate 194,947,178 of NC_086450.1, read as the reverse complement.
TTAAACTGGGTGTGAACTGGCTCCTCCCTCTATGCCCCTCCTCCAGACCTCAGTTAGACTTTGTGCCCAGGAGTGAATGGACACACACTAGGGGAGCTCTACTGAGTTTCTCTAAAAGACTTTATGTTAGGTTTTTTATTTTCAGGTAGACCTGCTGGCTACAGGCTCCCTGCAGCGTCGGAGTGAGGGGAGAGAAGCAGGACCTACTTCTTAGTTTAAGGGCTCTGCTTCTCAGGCTACTGGACACCATTAGCTCCAGAGGGTTCGATCACTTGGTTCGCCTAGCTGCTTGTTCCTGGAGCCGCGCCGTCACCCCCCTCACAGAAGCCAGAAGAAAGAAGCCGGGTGAGTATGTGAAGAACAGAAGACTTCAGTGACGGCAGAAGACTTCCGTAACGGAGGTACAGTGGTCGCGCTGCGCTCCATGCTCCCACACACCAACAGCACTCTCAGGGTACAGGGCACTGGGGGGGGGGGGGGGGGAGTGCCCTGGGCAGAAGGTTACTGTTTTCTTGATAAGGCTGGCATTGAAAGCATTTTCGGTGCCTCGCCACCGTGTCGCATACCCCCACCAGCATGTTACAGCGCGCTGCGCGCCTTTGATCCCCCGCCGCCACCTTACACGGGTGCAGGGCGCTGGGGTGGGGAGCGCCCTGGGTAGCAAGTTACAGGTTTGTGTTTTTAAAAGGGCTGTAATGTATTGCATTTGCGGTGCCGGAACTCCGTGTCCCAGACCCCCGCCAGCATGTTATAGCACACTGCGCGCCACTTCTCCAGCGCCACCGGCTTCCATGGGTGCGGGGCGCTGAGGGGGGAGCACCCTGGGCGGCAGTTACTGAGGGCTGCTTTCACTGGGAAAAAAGGTGAACGATGGGCCCCGGATGCCGCGGCCGATACCCCCGCCATTTGATAGCTGCGGGCGCGCTGTGCGCCGCTGCTCCCACACGCCGATGGTTTGCTTGGGTGCAGGGCGCACGGGGGGGGGGGGGGGGTGCCCTGAGCAGCATTATTTTCCGATGGTACATAGTGTCTTTACACTATATATGGTGCCCGACCTGTGTATATATCATATAATGGAGCTATAGCGCGCCGAGGGGGGCGGGGCTTAGCCCTCACACATACAGGGTCAGCGCCATTTTCTCTCTGTCCCCGCCAAGAAGTATGTAATGCACAAACAAGGGGGGGCACAGTGTTTTAGTGTTATGTTACACATATATAACACTAGTTGAGTTAGGAATGAGCATGAAATAATTCTTGTGTGTATTTTCTGTGTGCTCCCCGTCAGATATACCCATTTTAGTACACTTGTGTCGACAGGCGTGAGTGTTCTGTTATAAACACCTATGGGGTTCACTGTCGGCATCGTGGGTGCTTGCTACAACATAAAAAGTAAATATTATATGGGAGGCACAATGGTATGTGGGTGACCCTGTCAGCACCAACTGTTGTCACCGGGGGTAAATGGACATGCTGTATCTGACTTATACCTGTGTATATACAGTTGTACGTTACTTTCCTCGGACCGCAAGACGGTAATTTTGCCTGGTTACTAATCCCTGCTGTCGACGAATACTGGGGTTTTCTGTCGACTATAATGTTTCCTGGTAGATCCACAACTGGGGCTTTTCAGTACATGGTCATACACGTTCAGAACACATTAATGTCACTGGGGACCAGAAGGCTCGGGACAATCCGATTATATGTATGTTATATATATATTTAGGATATGTGGCTATATGTGTATTACAATATGTAAATTCATATTATGATTTATGATGAATACTGGTGTAATAGTATTCCCTCTCATGTGCTGGTCGCTCTGTTGATAAAGCTCTAGGCCGGCTGTGACTCACACCCTCTCCAGAAGTCCGAAGGGTTATTCTTTTTCCGCCACGGATGGAATATTGTGAAAGTCAACGACTGGTCGACACGGGGCCCTGTCTCAAAGGATCGTATACAGGAAAGCTAAGTGATATGATTATTTTTCTATGCTGTGGGCTTTTTGCATTACAGGCACATGAGGGAGTGTTTGTGTTCGGTAAGTCATAAAATAGATTTACCCTAAAGAGAGAGGGGAGGTTCCTTATGTTGGATCTTCTCTATAAATTTGCGGCAGGCTGCCGTACGCATACAGGTAGTGTGGCCGAGGGACTGCTAAGGCTGACTCCGAGAGTTACTGGAGTTTTTCCCTGGGACGGTGTACCGCTGGTTGGGGGCAGGGCCGGTTCCGGGGCTTCTGGCGACCCGGGCGACATTAGGGGGCGTGGTTTTGTACAGGGGGCGTGGTCATTTACGCCCCCCTGTACAGACTGAAATGATGTGCGGTGCGCGATGACGTCATCGCGCATCGCACAGTAAAGGACCTCTCCACGAAGGGAAACTAGACCAGGATTGTCTAGGCCATTTCACTGGAGTGATGGTAGTATGATGGTTTTCTTTCAATAGTAAGAGCCATTGTTATTCTGTACTGAGATGTTCGCCTGATTGAGGTGAGGTCAAGAAACTAGTGGTGTAAATCGTTGTTACTCTCTGACTGTTCTTCAACACAGGGAAGGGCTGTTGTTCCCAACGGCGCAGATGTCGGAGGTAGTATCAGGGTAGATACTGAACGGTTGAGGTTCTATGTTTCCTGTGGAAAAGAGGTCTGAGGATCCTGAGTTGGATCAGATTTGTAGTGCCACTCAATCAATATGTTCCGTTGATGAAGACATTGGGTGCGGCCTAAGAGGCCTTTTCGGTGAGCAGGTCGAATGCCAGAGTGGTTTTCATGGGACCTGTTGGGAATGGGAACTGTTGGGAATGTGGTCCGGGTCTCACCGGCACATGCACCGGAATATAGTTCTAATGGCCAGGATATCACTCCTGTGGTGTCTGCTCAGTTCTCACCTCCTAGAGGGACGAAGGTTCGGGATCCAGGATTAGATCCTGATGTCCATGTATGCAGATCTCCGAGGCTGGGGAGCAGTCTTTACATGGGAAGTATTTCCAGAGGAAAAGGTCAAGCTGCGAAGCTTGTCTACAATAAGCTTTCTTGAATTAAGAGCGGTTTTCAACGAACATATTCTTCGTGATCTGCCCGTGTTAATTCTGTCGGATGCCTTGACAGCAGTGGCGTAAGTAAGTCGCTAGGGCGGAACAAGGAACAGAGCGACAATGGCAGAATCTGAAGTAGTTTTCCGCTGAGTGGAAAGACTGGTAAACGTTATATCAGCAGTCTTCGTTCCGGACGTAAACAAAGGAGAAATAGATTTCCTCTGCAGACGAGCTCTCCATCCGGGAGAAAGACTGTCGTCATCGAGAAGTTTCACAGACAGTGACAAGTCTTTGAGGAGTGTCTCAATTGGGCATGTTGGCGTCTCGCCTCAACGAGAGACCTCAGGAATAGGATTCCAGGTCAAGGATCACTCAAGCTATAGCAGTGGACGACCTCGTGACACCTTGGGTGTTTTCAGTCAGTATATGTGTCCCCTCCGCTTTCACTCTGCTGAAGGTGATAAACGTAAGAAGAACAGAGGTTCCGGCGATCCTCATTGTTCCGGTCTAGCCAAGGAAGGCTTGGTATCCAGTTCTTCAAGATTTGTTCATATAACATCCCTGGCCTCTTCCTCTACGGGAGGAACTGTTACAACAAAATCCGGGCGTGTATCAGGACTTACCGCGGCTGCGTTTGACGGCGTGGCAGGTTGAACGCCATATCCTAGACCGAATGGGTATTCCCAGTGAGGTAATTTCCACACTTCTTCAGGCTAGAAAAGAAGTAACGGCAAAGCCTTACCACCGTATTTGGGTTTCAGGGCAGTTTTGGCCTTATAAATTTTCTTTAAAAAAAAAAAAAAAGATTTGGCCACCTTTCCGGAAGTTCAGACTTTCGTGAAAGGAGTACTGCACATCCAACCTCCATCTGTGCCCCCATTGGCACAGTGGGATCTTGACGTGGTGTTGCGTTTCTTGTGTCTCACTGATTGGAACCTTTATTAAAGGTTGTATTAAATTTTCTCTCTTGGAGAGTGGTCATGCTTTTGCCCTTTGGGCGACTGCGAGGTGGTTATCGGAAGTAGCGGCTTTGTCTCACAAGAACCCCTGTTTGATCTTCCAAGTGGATAGAATTGAGAACTTGGATAGTAGTTCTGCCGAAAAGGGTTTTCGGTGTTTATCAAAAACCTGCCTATTTTGATACCTGTGGTAACTTTAGCATTGGCTGATTCAAAGTCTCTCGATGTAGTCAGGGCTTTGAAGATTTATGTCGCCAATTGGGCTCAGGTTGGGGTAACAGAGGCTCTGGTTGTCCGGTATGCTCCCAGCGTGTTTGGGGCACCTGCGTCTCTGCAGTCTGTTACACGCTGGATCTGTGATACGTTTCGGCGTGCTAGCTCTACGGCTGGATTGCCGTGGCCGAAGTTGGGGCAGACCCATTCTACTAGGTAGGTGGGCTCTTATTGGGCGGCTGCCCGAGGTGTCTCGGCGGGTTAACTTTGCCAGGCGGCTGCTTGGTTGGGTTTCAAACACCTTTGCTAAGCTCTACAAGTTTGATACCCTGGCTGATGGGGACCTCATGTTTGCTCAATCGGTGCTGCAGAGTCATCCGCACTCTCCCGCCCGTTCTGGTGCTTTGGTATAGACCCCATGGTCCTTTTGGAGTCCCCAGCATCCTCTAGGACGTAAGAGAAAATAGGATTTTAGTACCTACCGGTAAATCCTTTTCTCCTAGTCCGTAGAGGATGCTGGGCGCCCGTCCCAGTGCGTACTGTGTCTGCAGTTGTTAATTTTGGTTGCACTTTGTGGTGATTCTTCTCTGTCAGGCTATTGCTGACGTTGTTCATGCCATGGCATGTGGTTTCTTCTTATTGGTTGGGTTGACACACAGGTTGTGTTACATATTCTCTCAGCATATGGCTGTATGTTTTTCATACCGTGGGCTGGTATTCTGTTGAAGGCCATGGCCAGTATTTACTAAAAATCCGAGTTTGGTCGATTTGTGTTTTTTTTTCTAAGTCCCAATCCGGGAATTTACTAAGCACCAATCTCGGCAGTGTCTGGTCTATTCGTAATGGTTTGAATGACAACGTCCCGAAATACGAATGAATAGACCATCGGTCAAAAGCGGCTGTTATTTCATAGAATACGGCCATTCACTATTCATTCGTATTTGGGTGTTAGCTTTTGAGTGCTCAAGTGCGGGTCTGTTTTTTTTCGAATCGTTAAAAAAAGCAGCAAAAAAATAGACCTGCTTTTTCCAGCCGAGTTTGGATAACCATGCACGGATCAGTGAGATCTGTGCATGGTTATCTATGGGAAAGGGTCTGTTTAGTTTAAAATCAGGAAAAAAAATTGCGTGGGGTCCCCCTTCCTAATCATAACCAGCCTCGGGCTCTTTGAGCCGATCCTGGTTGAAAAAATATGGGGTAAAAAAGGACAGGGGTTCCCCCATATTTAATCAACCAGCTCCGGGCTCTGCGCCTGGTCCTGGTTCCAAAAATACGGGGGACAAAAAGCGTAGGGGTCCCCCGTATTTCTGAAACCAGCACCGGGTTCCACTAGCTGGGGAGATAATGCCACAGCCGGGGGACACTTTGATATCAGTCCCTGCGGCCGTGCCATTAAAACCCCAACTAGTCACCCCTGGCCGGGGTACCCTGGAGGAGTGGGGACCCCTTCAATCAAGGGGTCCCCCCCCTCCAGCCACCCAAGGACCAGGGGTGAAGCCCGAGGCTGTCCCCCCCATCCAAGGGCGGCGGATGGGGGGCTGATAGCCTTTTTGAAAAAATTTGAATATTGTTTTTAGTAGCAGTACTACAAGTCCCAGCAAGCCTCCCCCGCAAGCTGGTACTTGGAGAACCACAAGTACCAGCATGCGGTGGAAAACCGGGCCCGCTGGCACCTGTAGTACTACTACTAAAACAATACCCCAATAAAAACAGGAGACACACACCTTGAAAGTATAAGTTTATTACATACATGCACACCTCCAAACATACATACTTACCTATGTTCACACGAGGGTCGGTCCTCTTCTCCATGTAGAATCCATGGGGTACCTGTGGGAAAAATTATACTCACATAATCCAGTGTAGATCGGTCCTCTTCTGTTCTCTGTATAATCCACGTACTTGCCTCAGGAACACAGTCCTCAGCAAACAGAATTCGTTCTGCCTGAGCCTTGTTGAAACTCAGGGTCTCCATGGTCTGTGAACCCAGATTCGCAAAGGCAGTCACATCACATCTATTTTCATTACTTTCCTCCATAATTAATGACTGTAAGTCCAAAGTGATGAGTCTGATAAAAAATCAATGATATGCAGATAGGTGCCTTGATACTCATGGGAGTTTATCCCCACATAACACAAATCCAATATGAATCCGGCACTCAAAGAGTCAAAAATCATTCACCTGTGTGCCTTTGCTGAATAAACACATATGCTAAAGTTCAGAACAGTCCCCATTCAGAACAAGCACGGCACTCCAGGACTTAGTGAAAAAGCATTTTATGTAAGCATTCAATCAGGGTATATGTACATCACCATATAGCACTGGCCATAATAACAATGCTGCATTTCGGGCCCCGCAGGGTCCCTTCGTCAGGTTATGCAAGTGCTGTAGAAGAAAAAGAAAAAACAGACATATACCAGATACACCAATGCACTTACCTAAATAGACTCCCCATGCCGGCGTTTGCAGCCTCAGATCGGCGTGGTGCTTCCGGTGGGCTCAGGGCGCCGTCCTGATGACATCATCACCATGCTCGGTAGTCATGGCAACCCGTACTCACCGTCGCTATAGCGCCGCTGGGATCACAGTAACCTTGCAGGGAGAGGCTAATTAGAAGCAAAATGTAAACATGTCCAACAGTGACAGTGACTTTGCCATTGCGGATTCGGATGATTCAATCTCGGCACAGCGTCCCCCTTTAGGGGCTACCACCAGGGCCAGAGTAGCGTGGCACCGGCCTATGCCAACGTATTCATGTTTGTACAAGAACAACATCTGTTTTTCGATAATCTCACTTACACACAGAACATACGTTGGTTCATTAGATATATAGATGATCTTTTTGTTCTATGGAATGGGAGTGGTGCGTCATTCGAATCTATGATGAATGACATCAATGCTACACCGGGTCCTATTAAGTTTACATATCTATATAGCTCCAGTCAGATTGATTACTTAGATGTCACAGTTCATTTGGAAGAGGGAAAATTGACCACCACGGTCTTTTACAAGACTACCGATAGGAATTTGCTATTGCATGCAAGCAGCCACCATCCTCCCGCACTGAAGAGAGGGCTGCCTCGTTCACAGATGCTCCGAGTGGCAAGAATTACTAGTGACCATGCTTTATTAGATAATGCACTACAAGTAGTAGTAGACAAATTTGCGAAAAGGGGTTACAATATTAAGGATCTCGAATACCCTAAGTCCAACATTATGAACATGGATAGAGACTCTCTGTTCCAACAATGATCTCAGTCTGAACGATCTCAGAATAAATTTATTTGGTTTACTAGTTACTCCACGGCTAGTCCCATTATACCCCGGGCCACCAAAGCATTATGGCCCATTGTCAAATCTGACAAATCATTATCTTGTTTTCAAGACACACAGGTGATGACTAGTTATAGACGGGGACGCAATTTACGGGACTTTCTAGTCAAGACCGATATTATCGAGTATTCTCCTAAAGCTGGTATCTTTGGTGTAAGTAAAAAACCTGGCAGCTATCGGTGTTTATCTTGCACCACTTGTACTGCCTTGATACCAGGATCAGAGTTCGTCCACCCCTCAACGAAGAAGAAATTCAATATCCGACATGTTATCACTTGCACCACTCGTTTCATAATTTATTGTATTATTTGCCCATGCCAACTGTTGTATGTGGGCCTCTCTAGTCGTACTTTAAGAGAAAGAATGGCGTTACATCGCTCGAACATCAATCAAGCGTTATCTGGCAAAACTAATGATCAGCCGGTATCTAGACACTTTTGTGCCAAAGCCCACGTCCTGTCGGACTTGAAATACCAGCTCATTGACCACGTTCCCCCTCTACGCTGGGGTGGCAATAGAGTATTAGCTTTACATAGATTAGAAGCAAGATGGATTTTAAAGCTCAATACATTGCAACCATATGGCTTAAACGAAAAGATTAACTGGAATGCCCTCCGTTCCAACTAACTGTCACATGGATATTTATTATTTAATATATTATGTATGATTCGTTCACTGCCTTTGGGGTTACTCAGTTTGCCCTAGTAATATCTTTAATATTTCTGATATTATACAGTCTTTCCATGTCTGGACATAACATTTCTCCACTTTTATTATTTATTTTTATTTTTTATTTTATTTTTAATTTTTTTATATTTTGGTCGGGCTGTTGCCCTTCATAATATTCTGACATGCTTACTTTGTTGATACATTTATATACGACATGTATCATTACTCTGTGGGTTTATTTGTGATGTAGTTTTTCATTGTTTACATTTTGTTTCTAATTAGCCTCTCCCTGCAAGGTTACTGTGATCCCAGCGGCGCTATAGCGACGGTGAGTACGGGTTGCCATGACTACCGAGCATGGTGATGATGTCATCGGGACGGCGCCCTGAGCCCACCGGAAGCACCACGCCGATCTGAGGCTGCACACGCCGGCATGGGGAGTCTATTTAGGTAAGTGCATTGGTGTATCTGGTATATGTCTGTTTTTTCTTTTTCTTCTACAGCACTTGCATAACCTGACGAAGGGACCCTGCGGGGCCCGAAATGCAGCATTGTTATTATGGCCAGTGCTATATGGTGATGTACATATACCCTGATTGAATGCTTACATAAAATGCTTTTTCACTAAGTCCTGGAGTGCCGTGCTTGTTCTGAATGGGGACTGTTCTGAACTTTAGCATATGTGTTTATTCAGCAAAGGCACACAGGTGAATGATTTTTGACTCTTTGAGTGCCGGATTCATATTGGATTATATATATATATATATATATATATATATATATATATATACATACATATATCTACTACATAAAAGTGATAATTTGTCCTTCTATACAAATCCACAGTTTACAAGTTATGATCCTGAAATTTTATATACGAGCGTATTAAAACACGGCCGAGGCAAATAAAACAATTAGAAATTCCTAGCACCCCTATGGGGGGAGACAGCAACACAGAGTACATCAGCAGACCTCATAACTCCGGAATTGCTGGAGCAATGTACTCAAAAACTGGTACACATGTGCCTTACAATCTGGGAACAAACACAGTGGGAGGAAGACACCCCTAGGTGTGGGACAGCAGCACAGAGTATGTCAGCAGACAGCATAACTGTGGAAGGCCTGGAGCCATTTACACCAAACTTGGTACACATATGACTTACAATCTGGGAACAAACTCTGTGAGGGTTAGACACCCCTAGGGGTGGGACAGCAGCACAGAGTGTTTCTGAAGACAGTATAACTCCCGCATGCCTGGACCAATTTACAACAAACTTGCTGCACATCTGACTTACAAGCTGGGAACAAACACTGTGGGGGTAAGACTCCCCTAGCACCCCTAGGGGTGAGGCAGCAGCACAGAGTTTTTCAGCAGACAGCATAACTCTGGAATGCCTGAAGCAATTTACACCAAACTTGCTACACATATGACTTACACCCTGGGAACAAACACTGTGGGGGGAAGACCCCCCTGGGGTGGGCCAGCAGCACAGGGTATGTCAGCAGACAGCATAACTGTGGAAGGCCTGGAGCAATTTTCACCAAACTTGGTACACATCTGACTTACAATCTGGGAACAAACTCTGTGGGGGTTAGACATCCCTAGGGGTGGGACAGCAGCACAGAATATTTCAGGAGACAGCATAACTCCCGTATGCCTGGACCTAGTTACAACAACCTTGGTACACATATACAAGCTGGGAACAAACACTGTGGGGGTAAGACTCCCCTAGCACCCCTAGGGGTGAGGCAGCAGCACAGAGTTTTTCAGCAGACAGCATAACTCTGGAATGCCTGGAGCAATTTACACCAAACTTGCTACACATATGACTTACACTCTGGGAACAAACACTGTGGGGGTAACACACCACTAGCACCCCTAGGGGTGGGCCAGCAGCACAGACTATACCAGGACATGCCTGATATGTCAGTGATGACAGGGCTGCATGTGACAAGGCCAGTGACATGATGTGAGGAGGGGAATGCAGGTAGCACAAACCCACACACTGCGAGTTATATAGTGGAAGAAGCACGGTCCCCCAGCAGCACAGAGTATATTAGGAGATACATAATGTGCTGCGCTATATAAGAAACTGCAAAAAAATCGATAATTTCACAGGGGCACTGACATGATGTGAGGAGGGGAATTGAGGCAGCAGGAAGCCACAGATGGAGAGTTGTATAGTGGGAAGAGCAGGGTCCCTTGGGGAACCAAGAAGGGGTCTGGCCACTACACAAAGTGCGTCAGGTCAGCAAGATATGCCTATATACTAGATCTCCGACCAACGTAAATTAACGAACAACTATCATTCTAATTTACCATCCTCATCCCATAGCGAAGCACAGGTATTCAGCTATCTACAATGTTATTTATACTGTGTGTTTAATATTTACATTTATTTTTGTAAAGAGACATTCTTAAAATCCCGGGCAACGCCGGGTACTCTAGTATATATATATATATATAAAAAGATATATATGTGTGTGTGCGTGTGTGTGAAACATATATGGGATCAGTAGCTGGCAGGTAGTGCTGGTCCTTGTAGTGCCAATTTTGAGGATTCTGGAGTAGCTCACGGTAACTTCACTCTCAATTTAACCACTTAACTGGCATGGTCGCATCAGATGCGACCACACCAGGCTGGTCTTTCCCTGACATGGTTGCATCTGATACGACCAGTCAGAAATGCCCACTGTGCTGCTGTGGCAAGAGATTCTTCCCACAACCAGCAATGTAAGAGGGACCTCCCGGCACCTATGGAGCTTATGGCTTCTTCCGGCATCACCCCCTCCCACCCGGCGGCTACTGAGACTGAGCATCAGCCGCTGGGATGTCAGCACCACTCCCCCTGTATGTCCCCGGCGGTTGCACAGTACAGCAGCTGCCGGGATGTCAGTACCGCTCCTACTGTATGTCCCCGGCGGTTGCACAGTACAGCAACCGCCGGGTTGTCAGTGCCGCTCCCACTGTATGTGCCCGGCGGTTGCAGAGTACAGCAGCCTCCGGGATGTCAGTGCTGTTCCCCCCCCCCCCCCCCCGCAGCGGAGCATGTTCCTGGCAGCGGCTGCTCTCTGCATATTAGGGGGTGGTGGTGAAGGGTGTAAAATAGTAAAATGACACTGGGGGGGATGAGGGGTGTTTAAAATAATACAAAAAATATATACAGTATACTCTGTTCACAGAAGAAGGAGGAGGGGTGGTGCAAAAAAATGGGGAATAAAAAAATGTATTTGATAATGGGGGCTAATGGACCCACTAAGAATATTTTATAATGGGGGCTAATGGACCCACTAAGAATATTTCCCCCCCAAAAAATAATTAAATATAGTTTTAAAAAAACTTTTTAAGCCATATTACATTTAAAAAAAACCCCGACAATTTCTGACTGGTTTTGGCGACAAAAAATCGTCAGTTAAGTGGTTAAATAGGGACCCTCACTGTTTACAGTTAGGACCACTCAGTACATGTGCGGTAAAGTAGCAAGACCTTGTACTATGGGGGTCATTCCGAGTTGATCGCTAGATAAAAATTTTCGCAGCGCAGCGATTAAGTGAAAAAGCGGCACTTCTGTGCATGCGTAAGCGGCGCAATGCACACGCGCGACGTACTTTCACAACAACCGATGTAGTTTTACACAAGATCTAGCGAGACTTTTCATTCACAATGTCCGCCGCAGAGTGATTGACAGGAAGGGGGCGTTTCTGGGTGTCAACAGACCGTTTTCAGGGAGTGTTCGGAAAAACGCAGGCGTGGTTGGGTGAACGCAGGGCGTGTTTGCGACGTCAAATCCGGAACTGAACAGTCTGAAGTGATCGCAAGCGCTGAGTAGGTTTGAAGCTACTCTGAAACTGCACAATTTGTTTTTTGTAGCCGCTCTGCGATCCTTTCGTTTGCACTTCTGCTAAGCTAAAATACACTCCCAGTGGGAGGCGGCATAGCGTTTGCACGGCTGCTAAAAACTGCTAGCGACTGATCAACTCGGAACGGCCCCCTATATTAGCAAATGTGTGCGACAAAGATTTCTACCTAGTATCTACCTATAGAATGGCAGAATTGAGTCTGCCAGTTGTCTTGAAGGGGCGATCATTTCAAAGGGAAAACAAAGTCGGGTTTTCCTTTTAAATGATTGCTCCTAACATTTACACCTTTGTGTCCATTTTAGAAGCTACCTTTTGTATTATGCTATGCTGCCCATTTTACACGAGTTTACAATCTATCCATATGTCAAAAGCCTGCTCCACTTTTACATACTGTACTAGGCTGTTATAAGGTCTGTGTGGAGGGACAGCATATACTCTTTACAGCTCATGAGCAATATGGTATCCGGACTATAGATCTACACTAAAAAGGTCTACAGTCAATAGGTCTACCACTAATGGTAGATATGCATTTGGTCGACAGGGTCAAAAGATCGACATGTAAAAGTTAGACAGTTCAACAAGCCGACATGTGAGGGGATGCAGTACACTAATGGGGCCTGTTTGTGGCAGAAAAGTGACAAAACACCGCCCCCCCCCCCCCCACACACACACAAAAAAATGGTGTCTACCTTTTTTGTGCCAACCATTTTATGTCGACCTTTTGACCCTGTTGACCTTTCCTTCTGTCTACTTATTCTATGTCAACCTTTTGACTCTGTCAACCTAATGCATGTCTACCATTAGTGGTAGACCTATTGGGGGTCATTCCAAGTTGATTGCTAGCTGCCGTTGTTCACAGCGCAGCGATCAGGCTAAAAATTGGCATTTTTGCGCATGCGTATGCACCGCAATACACAAGCGCGACGTACGGGTACAAAGCCCTTTGTGGTTTTGCACAGGTTCGAGCGAAGTTTTCAGTCGCACTGGCGGCCGCAAGAAGATTGACAGGAAAGGGGCGTTTCTGGGTGTCAATTGACCGTTTTCAGGGAGTGTTTGGAAAAACACAGGCGTGCCAAGGAAAACGCAGGCGTGGCTGGGCGAATGCTGGGCAGGTGTGTGACATCAAAAGCCGTCCCACCAACGTTAAAATCAACGTACACGAAGAGTAAGTCCAGGGCTGGTCTTGTTTTGCACAAAATGTTTTTGCAGGCGCACTGCTGCACAGGCGTTCGCACTTCTGCAAAGCGAAAATACACTCCTTGGTGGGCGGCGACAATGCGTTTGCACGGCTGCTAAAAACTGCTAGCGAGCGATCAACTCGGAATGACCCCCACTGACTGTAGACCTTTTTAGTGTAGACCTAATAATCCACACCCGAGCAATATCCTACCTGCCACTGCTTCTAGGCATTTTCTGCTGGAATTTCTTAGTTAATCAGAATATGGAAAACTTTGTATTATTATCCAGCCCTAAACTTTCACAAGGTTTAGCACCAGCAGATCTCCCACCCCTAGTATCATAAAGAGTCCACATTCAGTTCCTCGTGATTCCATTGCTTTGCCTTTCAGATAGGATCTGCAGCAGCTGAACCCCCAATTTCACACACAAGGCGCCAGCTAGTTTTCCAATGCTTTACAGCAGCTGAGCCGCCATTCCTCATGTTCCTACACCCCTGCACTTCCAAGAGAATCTGCAATTGCTAAACCCATTCTTCTAATTTCCTAGATTGCCCAGCCCTGTCCTTCCAAAAGTCTCTGCAACAGCTAAAACACAACTCATGGCTCCTCAAGGTTTTCATCAACTCTGCACTCCCAAGAGGTTCTGCAACAGCAGAACCTCCATTAAGATGTGAAGTTCACCAACACTGGCTTTGAAAGGAATTTCTGCAGCACCTTTTGCCCCCTCTCTGGGCTCCTTGACTCCTCGATTCCTCTTCTTCCCAAGAGGTCCTGCAGCAGCTTAATGCCCACCCTCAGTTTATTAATTGCTCAACACTGTCCTTCTGAAAGACTGCAGGAACTGATCCTCCACTCATGCTTCCTCAAGATTTCATATCCCTGTCAAAGAGGTTCTGCAGCAGCAGAGCCTCCTCCCTTTGTTCCTTGATTCTCCAACTCTGTCCTTCCATTGATGTTCTGCAGAAGCTGGATCCCAAACCCTGTCCTTCCGAGGATGTTCTGTAGCAGTTGATTCCCCAACCCAGTAATTCCAAAGATGTTCTGCAGCAGCTAATTCTCCAACCCTGTCTTTCCAATGATGTTCTGCAGTAGTCGAGCCTCCGCCCCCTATTACTCCCTAACCCAGTCATTTCTAAGGATGTTCTGCAGCAGATGATTCCCCAACCTTGTCCTTATTCCTTGACTCCTTAACCCTTTTCTTCTAAAGATGTTCTGTAGCAGCTGATTCCCCAATCCTGCCCTTCCAATGATGTTCTGCAGTACCTGAGCCTCCTTCCCCTGTTACCGATTCCCTAACCCTGTCATTTCTAGGGATGTTTTGCAGCAGATGATTTCCCAACTCTGTCCTTCAGCTGCGGCTCCATCCACTGTTCCTCACGGCCACATACGGCCAGTGAGTGACCCCGGGGGTCTCAGGCATGAACTCCTCTCGCACCCAAGCAGCAGCAATAACACTCTGCCAGCTTGCGCTGCTGAGTGAGCGGCCCCCAGCGGGAGCGGGAGGAATCGCCGCTTTAATGGGGTCCCTTGAAACCGCCGCTGGGTTCCATGTTTGTACCCGAGCTGTGAGCAGAGAACTCCATGTTGTAACAAAGTTTCCAGCAATCTCCCCTTTTTATTTTTTTTTATTTTATTTTTCTCCCTCCCCCGTTCTCTGTCTGTCCCCCCCATGCCCCCCGCCCTGTCCCCTTTCCGCCCTGTATTCTTCATCTCTACATCCAACCCCAAGCCCAGAGGGAGAAAGAAGTCACAGAACTCCTGGAGGATCTAGGTCCGGAGAGGTGTGATGGACAATCCGTCCATATTCACCCAGGTCAGCCGAGAAGATGTGAACTCCCCCCTGCAAGAGAAAGGTGAGCCCCGGGACCCAGGTGCTGGGGGAGATGGGGGGCTGCAGAGTGCTGGCATCATATACATTATAGTAGGGATCATGTTGTGTTGATTTCCTGCTGCTGGCGACAGGGTATCTGCAAGTGAGGGTGTGCACCCCTTGATTGCCCCAATATTTCAGTGCAGGGTTATGCATTACCAACCCCTGTATCAGGCATACCTGTACCCCTGCTTCTATAGCGGGTATTTCATTAAGAATGATATAAAGGGGGTTTGACAGATAGGGGGCGGGGCAGTATAGATGTCACATAACGTGGACCCCCTGGTAGCTTAGGCTGGCACCCAGTGATCTGGGCATAGCAGCCTCTGGATTTGCCTAGGATGATGGGTATGGCTATTATTTGGGTAACAGCAATAGATCATAAAGATTGCACCTTTTATTGAAAAACTGGCAAATTGTTCCATCTCAGACCATTTATAACCTGACGATTTTCATTTACTGTTAACCCTCTCCGCTCCATGAGATTTGACCTCCTGGCATAATCCAGGTTAACCTGTGCCAGTATCCAGGTCCGGATTATGGGGGCACCAGGGCAACTCATTTGTGCATGCCCCTTAATAATAATAATAATAATAATAATAATAATATTGTCAAAATGTTATACTGGCATTGCTATTAAGAACTATAATGTGGAAATATTCCCAGTGCAGCAAATGTGTTGAACACACTGTAGTGCCCCCAGGTCATATTATACCACAGTGTCCCTCAATCTGGTGATGTTTGGGGGCCCCTGGGTGGCCTTTCTGGCTCCACATCATTAATTGAGCATTACCTGTATTTGTTAATAATCCAGGGTGTTAATGTTCATAAATGCTTTCCATAAACCTGTTTAAACACCACAAACAAAAAGTGAAAGGAATTGTTGGCATGTGAGACAGCAGCAGCATCAACTAACTTAATAAAATGAGCAAATGACCCTATTAGGCGCCCTACGCAAGAACTGGAGAGACACTACTGACTTGTCCATTATTTTATTTCCATTGTTATTTATACTATACACAAAGACACAACATGATTTTTGTTTAGTCATTTTTTGTGTTTTAAAAATTGATGGAATCAGGTCTATGGGTTAGATTCAGACCTGATTGCTGTTGTGCGAATTCGCACGGCGGTCAGTTATCGATCGACTGTGCATGCGTACGGATCGTAGTGCGCATGCGCGAGGCTAAACTGTGAAAAAATACTGCATCTTTTTTGATCGCTAGGCGTACGCAAGGTGATTGACAAGACGTCAGCGTTTGGGGGTGATAACTGGACGTTTTCTGGGAGTGTCAGAAAAAACGCAAGTGTTCCCAAGCATTTTCAGGGTGGGTGTGTGACGTCAGCTCCGGCCCGATCAGCCTGTTTCTATCTCACTGTAGGAGTAGGTCCTGGGCTACGCACAGACTGGAAAAAACATTAGATGGTGACTGAGTTGTGAACGTATTTGCAGCTGACCGGCGTTTGCAAAGCTTTTCGCATGGCGTACGCAGACTTGCACGGTGCGGTATTCACTCTGTCTTGGCGGCAACTATCTGGTTGCAAACCTCTGCAAATTCGCTGAGGAGTGATCAGGTCTGAATTAGGGGCTATATTCTTAGGTGTTCAGTTTCCAAGTAATAGGCTCTTTTGTGCAGAGCCGGCCCTAACCAATATGATGCCCTAGGCAAGATTTTGGCTGGTGCCCCGTAGCACCACCGCTGGTTCTGCCTCTGACCTTGCACCTCTTTCCCAGCACCATCACCCCTCACCCATAGCAGTCCTTGTACCCCCTATATTTTAAATAGGAACAGTTCGCACATTTGACGCACAGCCCAAAAAGGGGCATCTTCTTGCTGGGAAGGGGCATGGCCACACAATAGTAACCCCAATTCCAATTACGCTACACAGTACTGCAACTTTATTCACATTTTATCTTGCGATAGTGTCCATAATTCATATTACATCCCACAGTAGTATCACTTTACCTTATAAATGTTACTCCTCACAGTAGAGCCCCTTATTCACATCACATCACACTGAATTGCTCCTTATTCACATTACACCACACCTTATTGCTCTTTATTCACATTAGACGACACAGTAGTGCCCTTTCTATATGCAACGCCACATAGTAGAGCACCTTATACCCATAATGCCACACATTAGTAATGTCCTTATACACATAATGACACACATAGTGCCCCCTACATATTTGCTGCACATTATTAATGCATTTTTACATGACACACATAATGCTCCTTACACATATTCTGAACATTACTGCACAACCAACCCACTCACATGCACACAGCACTCACACTTCCACTAACACTGTGACCTCTGCCTCTGCTTGGATACAGATGTGTCCTCACAAATCTTACATCAATGCTAACGTCGGGCACCTTTTTTTGAATGAAAATGCATCTTATTTGCATTGCTATGTGGCTAGGATGCACAAGCAGCTTCTGCTGATTAAACTAATATGCAGCATGCCTATATACTGTGTGAGACTGTGGCTGTATCTGCATATGAAATGCTACATACAGAATATAGGCATGCCGCATATCATTTTAATCAGCAGAAGCTGCTGATGCCCCTAGGCATATCAAATGCCCTAGGCAATTGCCTAGTTTGCCTATGCCTATGGCCGGCTCTGCTTTTGTGTTAATATATTTTACTGTACCTCCACACTGACCGAGGATTGGAGACATTAAATTCCCTTTTTAGTTCAGCTAAACGGAAAGTCAAATACATTTCTTTAAATAAATCTCTTTTATTCCAGTGGCTGAAGAAGGGGGTTTGGCATTGGGGGTCATTCCGAGTTGTTCGCTCGCTGCCATTTTTAGCAGAATTGCGATCAGGCTAAAAACCGGCAATTCTGCGCATGCGTATGGGCTGCAGGGCGCACGTGCTAAGTACTTTCACACAAAACGATGCAATTTTACACAGGGCTGTGCGACGCTTTTCAGTCGCTCTGCTGATCGGTGAGTGATTGACAGGAAGTGGGTGTTTCTGGGTGGTAACTGAGCGTTTTCCAGGAGTGTGCTAAAAAACGCAGGCGTGCCAGACGAAAACGCAGGAGTGGCTGGGGAAACGGGGGAGGCGTGTTTGTGATGTCAACCCAGGAACCAAACAGTCTGCAGTGATCGCAATCTAGGAGTAGGTCTGGAGCTACTCAGAAACTGCAGGGAAATATTTAATAGCAGAACTGCTAACCTTTCGTTAGCAATTCTGCTAAGCTAAGATACACTCCCTGAGGGCGGCGGCCTAGCGTTTGCAATGCTGGTAAAAGCAGCTAGCGAGCAATCAACTCGGAATGAGGGCCATTGTGCATTGTAATACCTGCAGTGGAGAGCACCCTCTCTCAATTTGTACAAAATATCTTAAAATATTGGGGGTCATTCCGAGTTGTTCGCTTGCAAGTGAATTTTAGCAGATTTGCTCATGCTAAGCCGCCGCCTACTGGGAGTGAATCTTAGCATCTTAAAATTGCGAACGATGTATTCGCAATATTGCGATTACACACCTCGTAGCAGTTTCTGAGTTGCTTCAGACTTACTCGGCATCTGCGATCATTTCACTGCTTGTCGTTCCTGGTTTGACGTCACAAACACTCCCAGCGTTCGCCCAGACACTCCTCCGTTTCTCCAGCCACTCCTGCGTTTTTTCCGGAAACGGTAGCGTTTTTTCCCACACGCCCATAAAACGCCCTGTTTCCGCCCAGTAACACCCATTTCCTGTCAATCACATTACGATCGCCAGACCGATGAAAAAGCCGTGAGTAAAATTCCTAAGTGCATAGCAAATTTACTTGGCGCAGTCGCAGTGCGGACATTGCGCATGCGCATTAAGCGAAAAAATCGCTGCGATGCGAAGATTTTTACCGAGCGAACAACTCGGAATGACCCCCTTTGACAATTTATTTGTTAGTGGTACAAGCGGGCATTGCCAGACTTCTCTAAATGCCGTAGGGTTACCATCTTTTTATTTTATACAACTGTTAAAACAGCTTTTTACAGAAAAAAACATTCAGAATTTGTTCACTGTGTGTCACTAGTAATCATTAAAAAAATGCCCTTTTACCAGCTACCTGCTACAGCACATTATACAGGTTTACATATAATACTTGTTTTTCAAAAGCATCTAATCAGTCCAAAACATTTCTTTCGGTTACACAGTGCATGATGAAATATTTTTGTGAATGTCTGTCCCACTGTTACAATCACTAACTTTTAATGATAAATGCAAACAAATATCAATGTACACTGGGGGTCATTCAGAGTTGTTTGCTAGCAGATTCCGGTCGTAGCGCAGCGATCAGGCAAAAAAAAAACGGCACTTATGCACGCGCATATGCGGCGCAATGCGCACGCGCTTCGTACTATTACAACAAACTATGTAGTTTCACACAAGGTCTAGCGAAGCTTTTCAGTCGCACTGCTGGCCGCAGATTGATTGACAGGAAGTGGGCGTTCCTGGGTGTCAAATGACCGTTTTCAGGGAGTGAGCGGAAAAACGCAAGCGTGCCAGATAAAAACAGGCGTGGCTGGGGAAACGTAGGCGTGGCTGGCCGAACGCAGGGCGTGTTCGTGACGTCAAAACAGGAACTGAATAGTCTGAAGTGATAACAAGCGCTGAGTAGGTCTGGAGCTACTCTGACACTGCACAAAATTATTTTGTAGCCGCTCTGCGATCCTTTCGTTCGCACTTCTGCTAAGCTAAAATACACTCCCAGAGGGCGGTGGCTTAGCGTTTGCACGGCTGCTAAAAGCAGCTAGCGAGTGAACAACTCGGAATGACCACCACTGTCTTAACTTAATTTTCCTGTTGTATACTACACTTACAATATAGGGAAATGCTGTAGCAAAATACTTCCATTTTCATAGTTTTACCTTTACTCTCAGGGTTCAGTAATATATGTAAATATCGACCAGCAAAGAAACATTTTATTTGTATTGGTGAAGGCTATATCCTGTGTAATATACCCTTATATTTCCTTATATTTGGTGAGCAGTTATTTTCAGTAATGTCAGATGTCATTTATACTAATGAGCAGTGTTGTCACGTGTCACATGACTCAGTGTGACAGTAGGACAGCCAGTGAAAGTAAAACTTACCTGGATAGGATAAACCCTCACCCCTGCTGTTATGGGACCCATACATCAGGCAACTATTGGGGCAATTCCCCATTCTGCTAATTCCTGGATCAGGGGGATTGGGGAGATCCAACATGTTGGAAATTTTCGATTTGCCGATTGTGACCAAAAAGTGATAGGGATCGGAGAGTCAGGGATTTTTAACATGTTGGCCAATTCCCTGACGCATCACTGATCATCGATGTATGCTGATTGGCATTTTTTATCACCAATGGGTATCAGCAGAACGGGGAATCGTGGCTCAGATGTATTGACCACTGTACATTATAAGAATTCATGTCGTACAGTAAATTAAATTGAAGATATTTGAAGCCCCTTGAGTTGCGTCACCTGTATAAAAGCAGGCGGGCATGGGTCTCCTGAGTTAATTCATATGTTTTACTGCAGGGATTACATTATTCTCCTTACTTAGTGTTCTCTGCATTGTTATCTAATATATTAAAGTTTGGGTAAATGCCTGGGCAGGATATAGCTAGTATCTTTAGTGCAGTATATAAACTGGCCACAAACTTATCTCTGGAAAGATGCATCACTGTTCTCTGTAACTGTCAGCAACTGTTCAGAAGTAATCTCTCAGTGAGAATGTTGAGATATGTGATTTACAAAGCTGGGTACATACTGATAAAATTGTCAGGCCATTCTTTCGATGTTGACCTATTCATGCAATGTCACAAGAGCGTATATGCACCTTTTGATTATGTTTTATCAGTGTGTATGCGCGTATCGGCAATATGGTCAAGACTTCTGAACGGGGAGTAAAGTTGATCGTAAGATTGCATCAAAAGTGTGATTGCATAGGTGTGTGCCCATTTTAAGAACATTTTCCAGGTATCCTGCCCCCAGGGTGGTCAGAGAGCAGGTGTTGCATTATTAAGGTATGGATTTAATAATATCTTTCCTGTGATAATCCCATTAGTCTGGTAGTATTGCTAGGCACGTGCCCAGAGGCTGGCACACACAGCAGGTAAGGAGGGTGCTGATAGCAGCTGACTCGTTATCAGATCTGTGAGCTTGTTTACAGTATATTCTGGATGACACTATGATTGTGTAGGGTGGCAGTGTTATCTGTATAATACTGCATAAAGTGAGGTATATTGCATAAAGTATATAATACATTGTGAAATTATCTTAGGGTTATTTTTTGCCTGGTTTGCAGAAGCATTTAAAAACCTCTAACTTGTAAACACATAGCTGGTGGCAGGGTCCTGAATACACTCACATATCTCTCATAGTTGCACAATAAACATTAAAGACTTACGGGCCTATTTCTAAGATTGCTATATATAATGCAAACTGTTTAACAAGGGGGTATCGCAGCAGATTTCACAGATGTCTGCAGCAGTCCCTCTCGTTGATTGCAAAAGCAGTGCCCATGTCTTTCTGTGGGGACTGTGAAAGGTCCTATTTGTTTAGCTCTGAGAAAAGGTCAGCTTGGCCCTGACCGTTAATGACATCTTTAGATAACATTGACCATTATAGCCTATAGGCTAAATTTACCCAAATTATCCCTCTGAGATCAAATGATCCAAAAGGATCCCTTTCTGGTAACCTACGTTTGCAGTGCATGCCCTAATGGGCGCACAAGCGCATTAAGCAAGCTGGGTCTGACCTGGGAGTAAAGTGATAGTGAAATCTATCACTTTACTTATTGAGCTTCGCCAAGACGGGCTCATGCCACTGGCCTGCCAAGAGAACTTAATATATTGCCCTGATAAATCTTATTGCCCTTATGTGCGGGTACAGAAATAGTTTTTGGTACAATTTCAGTCACACTGCTCTCTGGGGAAAGCATAGTGTCATTTTCTAACCAGGGGTGTATCTAGAGAGGAGGGGACCCATGTGCAGTCTCTGGGTGTGGGTCCCCTCCTCTCCCGTCCCGTAGCTAGAATCAGCGCTGTTAGCGTTCTGCCTGAGCACTAGAGACTCTGGTACAGTGCCAGAGCCTACAGCGTATGCGCAAGACTCCGAAAAAATGGCCTGGCGGACAAAAAAACACAAAAGAGATGTTTATGTAGATTTTTCTTTATTGAATTGACTTCTTCAATAGATATTTATACATATATTACTACTTTATTAATGCCGTGTTATTATGATTCATGATGTGACTCTGTCAGATGTAATCTTGAGACCTCTGCGTAGGTCACCTTTTCATTTTTGTATACCATCTCGCCAATAAAATTATCTTATAAAAATAAATAAAACTGCAGTAGCTATAGGCTCAGCGTCCTCCATCTGGATCAGTCGGCCACTAATGTGTTACGTGCTGACGGTACAGTAGTTCCTCTAATCACAACACAGGGCAATGTTCTGCTACCACTCGAAAATGAGCCCTAACGATGACTGATGAAGCTCACATATGGTTAGACCAAGAAGGTCTGCAGTAAACTGGATTTCCTATAGTTACTGTATATAACGATGATTCCCAGCATATTTACTATAGTAAGTTGGAATTCAACAGGAACATGAATGCCAACAGATTACTTTAAGTAACCCCTCAAGTACACCTTCATAAAACCTCACTAATGTATTTACTGACAAAATAATGATTATTCTGTTTTTAGAACCAATATCTGACCTTACAGTATGTTACAGTATATGCTATTTCTCCTCCCTCCAAATCACAGAGCTCATCTTTCTGTTTATGCTACTAATTCTGGGTACACACTAGCCGATCAGACCGGCGTATCGTGCACATCTGTGGTGTGTACGTACTACCGCACACTTCCACCTGCCAATATTGGGGTCGTCCCATTGGCTGTGCTGCATGACCAATGGGACGACCTGGCGGCCAACATCATGCTGCTGAATGCAGCCATGAACAATATAGCGCGCAATCATGCGCTATATCTTTCAGTGTGTACGGCTGACCGACATCTTGTCTCGTTGGTAATGCTTTTGGCCACAATCCCCAGATCATCTAGTGTGTACCTAGTTTAAGAGGCTTCTGAATCAGTCTCCTCCCTCTGATCAGTAAGATTCATAGAGAATATGCCAGATTAATTGTATTTCATCCAAACATTATTTCCAGAGCTTTATTATCAAAACACTTAACAAAATATGACATACATGCTATCATTTGCAAAAATAAAAATGATCACTTGTTACGAATGATAATTGCTGCTTCAGCCATTCAGCTCCTGTCTTTTTTCAAACTCATGACAGGAGCTGATTGGTTGGAGCACCATTTATTATTCGTTTGTACCGAGTGATAACAAGAATATCACTGGTTGTTAAATCTTCCCCAAAGTATTTCTAGGACCGTAGAAACCATTGTTTTTATACATCTTATATTCTGTCATAAAATGTGAATTGCTGGTGACTGGTGCGCTTTAATCCTGGAATAGGTATTATTAATATCCTGACCCAAGGGTTATGGAATAATAAGTATTTTGGCGCAGTGTCTGATGATGTCATGTATATATGGTCGGCAGGCCAATATTAGTGCTGTATCCAGGAGCATGTATTGGTGGGGCGGACGTGTACAGTGCTGCTGCCCACGCAGGGAGGTGTGAGGCGCACACGGGAGGCCCGTTTCCCCTGCTCTGTGGATCCTGTAACTGTTTGTGCACTATGTCAACTGCACTGAAAGTTCCCAAATGCTGCATTGCCAAGTTTTCAGCATCTTGTGGGTGTATGTCCAGTGATAGCAGATTGTTATAGCTGTGATCTGTTTCTGCAGCAAACTGAAAATAAAACTGCATTATAAAATATTAATATGAAAGTGCCTCAGGGATGAAACCAGTTCCTAGTGAATTGTTAGGCTGCATCCCTATAAACATCAGCTCAGCCCACAAGATGCCTGTATTCTGTGTTTGTAGGTGACTGATACAAAGTATTAGATAAAGATTTTTTGTAATTTGTTTTGTATGTGGATGAGAATCATTACTCTAGGCCAAATTACAAAGATTTTTTTTTATTATTAGAGAATCTGAAAATTCCAATTATATATACATACAAATGTCTGAGACGTCCAGCAGAGACTGAGCTCAGAACACTTAAAGGAGTGGTGTATGTGATATTGTGGGAGGCAGATTATGTGAGGATAGAGCAACGTGACAGGGGCAGTGTCATGATGCAAGGAAAGGAATGGAGGCGGCAAAAAGTCAGAGACTAATACCCCTTTTACACCAAATTCCCAGGTCTGACCCAGGACTTGGAACACGGTTCCAAACCGGGTCAGACCTGGGACTCCCCCCTTTTATACCCTTTATACTGCAGTGCTGATCCGGGATACTCCCGGATCGGCACCGTTTACACTCCGGGTGCAGTGTCTTGCGAGCTGGCGCTTAGAGATGACGTCATCTCCAAGCGCCAGGAAACCCTGCAGAACGGTGTTCCTGAGTGTCACGCTGGGGGCAAAGCCAGCAATCTGGAAGCTGCTGTGCTGCCCCTAGCCTCCGGCGCTTCCAGGCACCAGACACGGTGCTGCTGTCTGCATAGAAAAGATGTGCCATGTCCCCAGCCTCAGCCGCTGCATGGCAACCAGCGCAGCGCTGTTGTCTGAATAGACAGCGTACGCCATGACATCCTACCTCCCGACCGCCCACCAGACACTGCGGTATGGGAGGTCTGCCATGCTGTAAATGGGTGTCGGGTCGAATGACCTGGCTTACCCATTTACACCACCTCCTACCCCGGGTCTTACCCGTGTACAACTCTGATGCAAAAGGTGGGTTGGATTCCCGGGAAAATGGACTCGGGGTTTAGGAGAATGACCCGTTTACACCGCCTGCAGTCCTGGGATTTTGCACACTCCCATGCAAAATCCCGGGATATTTCAGGCGGTATAAAAGGGGTATGAGTGAGTTATATAGGGGAAGGAGCAGGATCACCTGCAGCACAGAGTATATCATGATATGACTGATGTATTAGTGAGGACGGCTGCATATTACGGGCAGTGTCATGATGCAAAGAGAGAAATGGAAGCAGCAGAAAGTCATAGGTGGTATCCAGTTAGGCGCGGTGAAACATCAGTAGCAAAAAACAGGAGTTTTTCACGATTTTTACCAGTGTTTCACCTATATCTTTTTACAGGGTATCCAATTAGACCTCCAGTAAAAAAATACTTTTTCGCGCAAAAGCACACAAGTTCATCGCAACCTGTGTATTTTCGACACTGCAGCCCAGAAATGACAGAGCATATCAGGGATGTTGTTTCGCCTTCCTAAAAGGGTAGCACCCGGCGAAGCAATTACCCGCGGTCAATGACTGTGGGTAATTGGATACTGCCCATAGACTGAGTTATATAGCGAAAGGAGCAGGGTCACTTGCAACACAGAGTATATCAGTATATAAGTGATATGTTAGATTGGGTACACACCAGACAGACATGTCAGTGGATACGCACTTACTAATCATCTACTCGATGTGTCCGTCAGGACACCCAGCTGGGCAGGCATTTGAATTTGACGTCAGCCCCTGCAGCTAGTGTACAGGCAGTTGGCAGATATTTATACAATTTCAAAATTGGCGGCACTCACGGGCCAATCAATACGGATTTGAAAAATGACAGGAGCTGACTGACTGGTGCGTTATCACCTTGCACTTATCACTGCCTTATCACTTCCTCAGGCTTAATACATCTGCCCCAAAAACAGATGACTGAAGTATGCTTTATACTATCATCTACTATATCTACTATACTGTAAATAGATTTAAAAAAAGAAGAAGAAAAACCCTGTGGCTACTCCACTTTGAGTGTACAAGGTATGCACCTAAAAAGGAAATTAACCACTGTCTTTCATTGTACCATGGTGGTTTAAGGCAATAAACTTATAAACTGTTACATTTTTAGAACAATTGCTTTATAGTTGTTGTTAGTGACATTTGCATAGTAATAGTCCTTGTTGTCAGTAAAAACAACAGAGCGTTTTCTTTTAACAGCTGGAATCTCACAGTATGAAACATAAAAGTTTGGTTTGCCGATATGGTTTTTTTATAGTTTTGCATGTATTACAGCATTCTGTATAAAGCTTTTACATTCACAGAGAAATATGCATGCTTTAGTTATTGAGTCTCCATATCCAAAATTTTAAAATCTGAAATATTGTATATAAAATATTGTATAAAATTACCTTCAGGCTATAGGGGGAAGATCCCCGAGGGTGGGAGTAATTCAGTTATGCACGATAGCTGACATTATCGGTAGGGAGGCCAGTCCCGGGCCTCCCTACCGATAATCGGGATTGAAAAATGGTTAATCCCGGGATTCAGTAGATACCCGGGATTGGCTTTTCCCTATGTGTCCGCCCCGCACACATAACTCACATTCGGGGTCAGCGGCGGATCAGCGGGGGTCAGCGGCGGTCGGCTGACTGCGCAGCGTGACCTGTGACGTCACGTCACGCTGCGCAGGGGGAACTGCAAGGAAGGAGCCGGGCAGCGTCTGAGCATCCTGAGGACGCTCAATGCTGCCCAGCTTTGATTCCTCAATCCCCGGGATTGGAGCTTCCAATCCCAGGATTAAATCCTACCCATTTTTTGGCCTAAATCCCAGGATCCCGCCAATCCCGACCCCGGGATTGGCCACCCTAATTATCGGGGATTTAGTTTCACCTGCCTGGAGGCAGGAGAAACAAAATCCGCGCCAAGTGTCGTTTTTTGTACCAGCGATTGCGAATACCCAGGGATCCAGGATAAGTTCCTAAATCCCTGTGTTTTCGCATGATACCAAATACTTTTTACCCCCAAATAAACAGGCTTTAACTAAATTGCCTAGACAAACATTGGGCAAAATTTTGCGAAAAATCCAATTTTTATTTTAGGTACAATTTACTGCAGTCAACTGAACTGAACTATAAGGTATAAGTCCCAGCCCCAAGATATGCCATTATGGCATGCAAATATTCCAAAATACGGAAAAATCCAATATACTTCTGGTCCCAAGCATTTTGGATATGGAAGACTGTATTGCTTTCTAACTTTCTACAGTCACTAAATAACCTGGCTGTATAAGTGAGGATAGTGTGTGAGTGCTTGTAGATTGCTTGGTAACTGAATCCTAGGGTTATCTGATATCTCCTCTGCATTGCACTCACCGTTTGCCTAGAGGGGGGTACACACGGAGAGATCCGTGTTTAAAATCTAAGCAATCTGACCAGATTGCTTAGATTTTAAGCACGGATCTGCCGTGTGTATGCCCCCAAGCGATAGCGATGCGCGGCACCGAGCATTGCTATCGCCGGTGCTAGATTGGCCTGCATGCAGGCTCAATGTAGCGGGTCGCTCACTTCACCGCTGTGTAAAGTGATCGCCCCCCCGTCCGTCCCCCCCTTGCTCAGCACATTGCGCTGTGCTGAGCAGGGGGGGGGGGGGGGGGATGTTTGCTGAGTGGTCTGTGTTAAGATCGCTCAGCACACATCTCTCCCATCAGTATTCCCCTTAATACTTAATTAACTGTTTTAACACTTGTTTTTCAAAACCATCCATGAAAGGTATTAGGTCATATAACAAATCTGCTGTATATCTCATACCCCTTTTTCATCACCTTTCCTTGTATGTTTTGGTCTGTCAAATGGCTGATAAGACGATGGCTGGAGGATTTGCATCTCTTGTCTTATTCCTGTTTTTAAAGCAGGGCATTCTGGGAGCAAATGTTGGAGCAACAACTGTATTAAGGAAGAGTGACAGAGGATAAACATTGGGACGTCATGGAAACTAGAGTTATATTGGGCCTACTGGCCATGTTTAGGGTATTTTGCATGCAGGGACTGAACGATGCAGGAAACCTTCAGCATGACAGGGATTTTAGGGGTATGGGTCATTGGGTCGACAAGACTTAGATCGGCAGTCATTAGGTCGACCAGTATTGGTCGACATGCATTAGGTCGACATGGGAAAAGGTCGACATGAGTTTAAAAATTTTTTTTTGCTTGTTTTCTTCGTAAAGTAACGGGGAACCCCAATTAGTGCACCGTGTCCCCTCGCATTGCTCGCGAGCTTCGGGCAAGGTTTCTATTCCCAATCGTAGTCCACGTGGATCGTAAAGTATGAAAACGTTTAAAAAATGTATTTAAAAAAACTCTCATGTTGACCTTTTTCCATGTCGACCTAGTACATGTCGACCTAGAGAACATGTCGACTTAATGCATGTCGACCAATAGTGGTCGACCTAATGACTATCGACCAGTGGTGCAAGTAGAAAAAATGTCTTACGGGTACTGTGTACTGTTTGCGCGCGCAAAAAAATGGGTGTGGCCAAATGTGACATGGGGCGTGGCCAATGAAAATGGGGGCATGATACACATATGGGGGGAGGGGCAGATACACGTATGACCCCAATAGTGCCAGATACACGTTGCCCCACAGTGCCAGAAATACATTGCCCCACAGTGCCAGATACACAATACCCCACAGTGCCAGATGCACATTGCCCCACAGTGCCAGATGCACATTGCCCCACAGTGCCAGATACACAAATGTCCCCAGAGTGCCAGATACACAAATGTCCCCAGAGTGTCAGATACACATTGCCTCACAGTGCCAGACACACATTGCCCCACAGTGCCAGATGCACATTGCCCCACAGTGCCAGATACACATTGCCCCACAGTGCCAGATACACAAATGTCCCCAGAGTGCCAGATACACAAATGTCCCCAGAGTGTCAGATACACATTGCCTCACAGTGCCAGATACACATTGCCCCACAGTGTCAGATACAGAAATGCCCCCAGAGTGCCAGATACACATTGCCTCACAGTGTTAGATACACATTGCCCCACAGTGCCAGATACACATTACCCCACAGTGCCAGATACACATTGCCCCACAGCGCCAGATACACAAATGTCCCCAGAGTGCCAGATACACATTGCCTCACAGTGCCAGATACACATTGCCTCACAGTGCCAGATACACAAATGCCGCCAGAGTGCCAGATACACATTGCCCCACAGTGCCAGATACACAAATGTCCCCAGAGTGCCAGATACACATTGCCTCACAGTGCCAGATACACAAATGCCCCCAGAGTACCAGATACACATTGCCCCACAGTGCCAGATACAGAAATGCCCCCAGAGTGCCATACATTGCCTCACAGTGTCAGATACACATTGCCCCACAGTGCCAGATACACAAATGCCCCCACTGTGTCAGATATACATTGCCCCCCGTGCCAGATACAGAAATGCCCCTACAGTGCCAGATATGCCCCCAGTGCCAGATATCCCCCAGTGCCAGGTATATATGCCCCCCTGTGCCAGATATGCCCCCAGTGCCAGATATCCCCCAGTGCCAGGTTTACATGCCCCCCCAGTGCCAGATATCCCCCAGTGCCAGGTATACATGCCCCCCTGTGCCAGGTATATATGCCCTCCTGTGCCAGATATCCCCCAGTGCCAGGTATATATGCCCCCCCAGTGCCAGATATCCCCCAGTGCCAGGTATACATGCCCCCCTGTGCCAGATATCCCCCAGTGCCAGGTATATATGCCCCCCTGTGCCAGATATGCCCCCAGTGCCAGATATCCCCCAGTGCCAGGTATACATGCCCCCCAGTGCCAGATATCCCCCAGTGCCAGGTATAACATGCCCCCCCCAGTGCCAGATATCCCCCAGTGCCAGGTATACATGCCCCCCTGTGCCAAATATCCCCCAGTGCCAGGTATATATGCCCCCCTGTGCCAGATATGCCCCCAGTGCCAGATATCCCCCAGTGCCAGGTATACATGCCCCCCAGTGCCAGATATCCCCCAGTGCCAGGTATAACATGCCCCCCCCCAGTGCCAGATATCCCCCAGTGCCAGGTATACATGCCCCCCTGTGCCAAATATCCCCCAGTGCCAGGTATATATGCCCCCCTGTGCCAGATATGCCCCCAGTGCCAGATATCCCCCAGTGCCAGGTATACATGCCCCCTCAGTGCCAGATATCCCCCAGTGCCAGGTATAACATGCCCCCCAGTGCCAGATATCCCCCAGTGTCAGGTATACGTTTCCCTCCCCCCTCCTCCCCTGCTCACCGCTGCCGCTGCCGTCTTTCTGTGTGAGGGGAGGAGAGCGCAGCTTGCGCCTCTCCTTCCCCTCAGTCTCCGGCGGGTGTCTCAGTTTAATTCAGCGCCGATCCGTGAGCTAATCAGAGCTCGCGGTGCGAGCTCTGATTGGCTCACGGATCGGCGCTGAATTAACTGAGACACCCGCCGGAGACTGAGGGGAAGGAGAGGCGCAGGCTGCGCTCTCCTCCCCTCACATCAGCGGCGGGGACGGCGTGTGCGGCGTGGAGCAGCAGAGGGAGGGAAGAGGAGCGGCGGCCCGTCGGTGTGGGTACGGCGTACCCACAGCTAAATTCTTACGGGTACGCCGTACCCACCCGTACCCGCCCACTTGCACCACTGCTGTCGACCTTAGTCTTGTCGACCTAATGACCGTAAGCCGGATTTTAGATGTCCTCTTTATCTGTATTAGTTCCACATATTTCATTTAACTAATATTCATCCATGTTATACAAATCTAGTGTCAGAGTTTCCCATCCAAAAAAAACAGTGTTTAGTAAGAAATGAAGGTCCTGCAGGTATGGATATGAATAAAGAGGTTCTCAGGTCTGTGGTCACACAAAAGCAGACGGCCCAGGATTGTGTTTTCATGTCTGATAAGTATAAACGTTAACCTTTTACCAAACCATTGACTTAAGGGCTGGTTTAATCATTTACTGTTCTGGTATACTGATGCTAGTAACATAGATACAAATACAGGTATTTCCTAAGATTGGAAATTAATCTAATGGGCCCTACACACATGGCGAGGTGCCCGACGTCCAATACGGCTGACGGGCGACCTGGCGGCGTGGGGGAGGTGATGGGGGGGACTGAAGTTTCTTCATTCCCCCCGTCATCCGGCTCCATAGCAGTGCAATCTAATATGGAGGAGATTGTCCATATTGGCCTGCATGTTTAAACGAGCCGGCACCAGCAATGAACGAGCGCGGGGCCGCACATCATTCATCGTTGGGGCCTACACACTGAAAGATATGAACGAAATCGTTCATATCTTTCAGTGAAATCTTTAAGTGTGTAGGGCCCAGAACTTCCATAATATATCCTTCCAGTAACAACCGGATTAATACGGCAGCCATGTTCCTGGGAAGTAGTGTCTTTACCTAGACCAGGTACTTGACTGTCATACCCCTAAATATTATTTTTCCAACTGGAAACATAAATCTGTTAATGTATGGGAGTAAACGACAATCAGCCATTTGCTCCCAAATGGACAAATTTTACCAACTTGTCTTGTCTGAGCGTCCGTTTGCCAGTGTTTGTGAATGCTCAATTGTCAATTGCTCCCATACATTACCTGATTTTTGTTCCAACCAGCTAACTAATTAGGTGTCTGGCCAGCTGGAGTGTATGTTTGCGCTTTGCGAACATATGCAGACTGGGGCACAAATGCATATCTGGCTGAGAAACCTGTATTATTTGCATTTAGTCAAGGGCAAGTCCCCAGCACTAGAGAACCAGCTGTGATTGATGTTTGTAAATTTGTTGCTGATTCTGGTTGATGTTTCCTTCATTGCTCGACCATTTACCATGCAGTGTTAAGGCCCGTACACACTGGTCGATAT
The DNA here is from genome assembly GCF_028390025.1 of Pseudophryne corroboree. NCBI lineage: Eukaryota > Metazoa > Chordata > Amphibia > Anura > Myobatrachidae > Pseudophryne > Pseudophryne corroboree. The sequence goes on along the minus strand of NC_086450.1, from coordinate 194,915,364 downwards.
ATCGGCCGTTCTCCTGAACGGCTGATATATCGCGGGACCGTCGGCCAGTGTGTACGGCCGATACGTCTTTGAACTCCGTCGTTCACAGACGTATTGCGTCGGCCGCGCAGCACAGCCGACGGCCAATATATCTACCGATATATTGGCGCGTCGCTGTGTGTGTACCATACACATGCTGCGGCGGCCGGCGGTGATTGACAGCTGAACTGGGCGGGCGTGTGTACACGCCCGCCTAGTTCATGACGTCAGTCCACGACGGATCGGGCAGTGTGTATGCTGAACACACTGCCCGATCCGTCCATAGATATATCTGCAGATCAATTGATCTGCAGATATATCTATCAGTGTGTACCCACCTTTAGTCTCAGCCCGTACACATGCTGCGGCGGCCGGCGGTGATTGACAGCTGAACTGGGCGGGCATGTGTCCACGCCCGCCCAGTTCATGACATCAGTCCCCGACGGATCGGCCATTGTGTATGCTCAACACACTGTCCGATCCGTCCATAGATATATCTGCCGATCAATTGATCGGCAGATATATCTTCCAGTGTGTACTCACCTGCTCTTTCCCCTTTGTATACCTGTCATTGCAGCCGTCGGTAAGTGATCTGTCAGTTTCTCGGTGGCCTTTACCAGTTTCACGCAGCATTCGCAAACTATTATTTTCAAGTGGAATTTTAGCTTTAATTTTAGTGTACTTAGGGGCCCATACATCATAATTTACATAAAGAATGTGATAAACTACACATCACATCAATATCGCATTTTGTTGAAAAAAAATAGTTTCAAAAGGAAAGTGGTCAAAGTAGCTTTACAAAAACTGCTATATAGTGCACAATCATTTTTGAGATGTGACCTTTATCACATGAAGATATCGCACCACCCTGTAATTTCTTATTGTGCATGTGTTACGAATAAAAGAGCATTCGCAATCCAGCAAACAACACCAGAAACATATTATTATTATTACACATTTCCATTAATATAGGATTAGTGTTCTGACATTTTACATATATCTACTATTTATTGAGGATCCATTTACTTTACATGCGTAGAATAATTAAAAACTCAACTGTCCCAATTTTGGAGGGATAGTCCCATTTTTCAGACACTGTCCCACCATCCTACCCGCGGGCTGCACTGATGGTGGGGAATTGGGAGGCCTCCTGTCACCCTGTAAAGAGCAGCACAGCAGTGAATAGATGCTGTACACATGCCCCACAGTGATGAAAAATGGAAGGCGTTTTACAGGTGCACACATTTTCGACGCATGCCAGAGTCTGTTGGGAGGTATGCATTTGTAAATACTCAGGAGCCACTAGGATAATTTAGGGCTCATTTTTCACACGGGTTTATATATTGCTATATTGGTTTACTGGGCAAGTGGTATATTTTGTCAACTTAATGTCAGCATGGTTGCAAGCCGACATGCTTGGAGATGGCCGCGCAGAATGTCAGCATGTCACATGTCGATTCTGTGAACATGTTGGCATTCTGCAGATGCTGACATGTTCAATGTTGACATTTCAACAATGTCAACATAACTGTCAACATTGTGGTGTCCACATTATAAATGTCAACATTTTGACTACGGCTTCAGAGATTTGTTCAGCCCTGAACTAGTGACCTCACCTTGTGCCTCACTGCTGTCACTTGCTTCTAATAAACTGATAGGCTGCATACTAGTGTCCGTCCCACCCCCCTCCCAGTGCAGGGGCAATTAACTATATTTTTTTTTACCAGAGGCCATATATTGCTGACTGCACATAGGAAAGGGTTAAGCTGATAATGTTAGGCATTAACCAGTGTTGCAATGACATTCCTGGGAGGGGTGACATTGTTTTGAGTTTTCTGAGTGTTCTCGCACTGCTTTCAACTCTGTGACCTTAAAAACAATACTTATCTTGCTGTTTTCTTTTATCTGTACGCCCACTGTTACATTCCTTTTTAGATGCAAAATACAGAGTGACTCCTAAATCTTAAATCTGGAAAGGGACATGTTACCAGCTCCATATTCCTGCAGTTCCTAAATTAGTGGGGGCAATTCAAGTTTTTGCGATGGCAAAGAGTTGCTTGTGTATCCCCAGCAAATCACCCTGGCCCATGAGATGCATTCATTGTTTTTCTTATACACACAAAATCCAGGGTAAACCCTCACACGCTATTATTTCATGCGCCTGCACACAGTGGCAGATATTTACATACACATGCTTATACATAAATATTGCCACATAACTGTGTTTGTACAGAAGAAATAAACAAGCCAAAAGCATTTTCATTCGGAACCGTAAATCCTGGATTCTGGTTTTATTATGTTTTTTGTTATTATGTTCTTTTATTGGATTGGGTTCGGGATACCGGCAGCGAGGATGCCGACGCTCAGAATACGGACTGCCAAAATCCCTACAGGTGCCCGCAACTAAGCTAACCCTAACCCTCCCCTCGCAGCCTAACCCTCCACCCGCAGTCTAACTTTCCTCGGCATACTTACATTCGGGATACCGGCAACCAGGATGCCGATGGTCAAAATCCCGACAGGTGCCTGCAGCTAAACTGACCCTAAATCTACCCCTCCCTTCCTGCAAGCCTAACCCTAACCCCTCCCCCTGCAGCCTAACCCTGACCCTCCCTTCTTGCAGCCTAACCCTAAAATTTTGCAGCCTAACCCTCCTCCCCTCTGCAACCCTAACCCTCCCCCCACAGTCTAACCCTCCCTCCCGCAGCCTAACCCTCCCCTCATACTAACATTCTGTATTCCAGCATGACTGCCGGGATCCCGTATATCGAGATGCCAACTACATTCTCTTTTATTATGCTATTAGTTAAAATATAATATAATATTTACCTTCCAATACTTTTTATACTGGCGTAGCAAGACAAGGGATCTCGGACAAGGCAGGGTGTAGGTGCCACTTTCTATGAATGTACTGTACATAAGGACATGTGAAATATACATGCTGCATAGCTGCTCTGTAATTACTTTGTAGGCATCACTTACACACAATAAAAGCTGATCTACTGAAATTGCACTGCAGCCATATAATATATATATATATCACATGAGGTACGCTGCTGATCTGGTCATCTAGATCAGAGGAGTTGTTTTCTTTGTGGTTAGAGGGCCTGATTCAGATGTGGGCAGAGTGCTGTTCTGCACCGCTAAGTACCAATAGTCGCTATTTTGCTCATGCGCAGGTTCTGCACATGCACGAACAGGTCCTGCGACACAGAACGGTTGCAGACTGTCAGTGATTGACAATGTTCTGCCATTTGAAGGGCGGGGATGGGGTGGCGACGGCCTCCATTTCTCAATACAGAAGGCTTGACGCCGCTGTTGAGGGGAGGGACGAGGCCAGAATCTCCATCAGAGGACGGAGATTTCCTGGCCTCTTGGTAGCTCCTGCAGCTGGCTTGCTTGACCCCATAGGTCACGCAGCCGACCGATGTTTTTGGAGATGATCAGATGCTGCATCATAGGATGCGTTCAGATCAGTAATGACGCATCCTGCTGCATTAACATACAGTATTAGAACTATCATTGTTTCTATGTAAGCAGCAACTCCAACCACTTCTGAATTAGCCCCAGAGTTAGGAATTATCTAAAATTTGCTCTGCAGGTTCTTTATAAGGTAATTCAGCCCATGTTTTAGTTATGTCCTAGGCCCAAGAGTTATAATTTCTTATCGCTTCTATTCGTGTCGGTAAGAAACTCTGTACCGCCCGGATGTATTATGAATCACATCCAGGGACAGGGGCTCCAATAGGGTCTTCCCACAAAATTTGTTTCATAAATATGCTTCTAGCTTGAAAAAATATGTGTTTGTAATTGCATAGCCATGAGGTTTACTGCATTGGCAGTATTTGGTCACCTAGGATTTCTTTCCAGTTGCCCTTTTTTTAAGACTTTTTCAGGTGGTACAATTATAAAGAATATCGCCAGTAACCCTTTGTATAATGCTGCAAGTGAAAACACCTTGTTAGCAGGAGACTATAGTGACAAACACATTTTCTGTTTACAGGAACAGCTCCAAAAACTAGTGTGCCTTACACCATGGTGTATTATTATTATAGATAATCAGTAACAGACTTGATTTACAATATTGCTTGACATCTGCCTGCCAGCTTAAGTCACGTCCACATCTCCCCTATTTAATTAAATCTTGTTAACTACAGGAAGATTAAAATACGTTAATCCTCGCTGATCTCTAGGGAATACTCTTATCTCTTTCATGGCTGGGGCTAATGTATTGTCACATACAGGGCCAGTCAGTGTAGTCTGATCAGCTGATCTGAAGGCAGTGAGTGATTCTGAACCTAAATGACTCTATAAAATGCCTGAGTTATCCCCACTCTTGGCCTGTCAGCCAAGTCACATTTGACCATAAACGTACACATGTATGTAGCCGAGATGTAGTTAATATACCGGCTGTCGGGATCCTGGGTGTTCAGGATCCCAACGTTGCAATCCCGCCAGCCACTAAAATCCCGGTGGATGGAATACCGACCGCTCTCTGGTATTCTCACTCGGGTGGTGGGTCCACGCTAGAACCCGTGGCCCAAAGCGTGGTGAGCGCATTGAGTCTGCGAGGGGACTTGCTGCGTTCGCTGCCAGTATTGCGGCTGCCGGGATACCTCTGCTGGGATCCTGACAACAGGCATCCCGTCAGCTGGGATATCATACTGAACCCGTGTAGCAGATGGATTTTACACTCTCTGTGAGATTTGGTCAATTGACCATCAAAATTACAATGTTTAAGGACCTATAGGGAACATATGGTTGTATCGTCTAGGTGCAATCTCTGCTTCATCGCCAAGCTGTCAATGATAAAATTATATTATTTGAACATATTGGTGGTGTTGCATAGTTGGCTCATATAAGAATACTGGTTTTACACCCATATACATCTGAAGATGTATCCAGCTCCTCACCAGTATCATATGCACCACGTTTACATCAGGACTACTTACACCCAACCGGGTCATATTTATTTATTTATTTATTAACAGTTTCTTATATAGCGTAGCATATTCCGTTGCGCTTTACAACTGGACACAATGATAAGACAAAACAGGGTAATAACAAACAGTTATAGAGGCAGGAGGGCCCTGCTCGCAAGTCATATGCACAAGAAAAGTTTGTTTTGGCAGTTTCCATTTGGTTTGATATAAATAAAAGGCCCTCTATAACACAGCAGGTATATTCTTCCATCTTGTTTACAAATACGCTCACCGTCCACAGTCAGCCAATGAGCATCAGATTTCTAGAGTGGTGACCATCATCGTTATCACTGTGTGTTTGCACCAGCCTCAGGCACCCACAATTGATACGGCTACCGACTAGAATATATTCGTCTTGTGCATGTCTACCTTAGTTTACAATTATGTGAGAACGTCCCCACTGTACTTGCCATAGGAATTGGGCCAAAAAGCTGATTTCCAACTGTTCAGCCCGAGAATCTGGTAGCAGTGGGGCGCTGCACTGTGGCTGAGTATCAGTCCAAAACTAGTGGCACCCGGTTCCTATGTGAGGATTGCTGCACAATAACCATCAGACCCAACAAAAAATGATCTGACTGAAAATGTGTCTGGAATTCCAATCGTCTGTCTCTGATTCCTGCCGATAGATTATACATAAATGTTACCATTGTATACATTAGCATTTACATAAGCAATAATGTGCCTTCTAGGTTCCTCTAATTGTGCAGTGTGTATACTGAAAATCTTATGTTCACGGGATTTTTTTTTAGCTTCAAAATTTGGCATAAGTGTAAAATTTTTTTTTATCTGTAGTCATAATATTGCGTAATAATGTCTTCCTAACACTACAGCTCTGCAACACGAAGTGAGGCGTGGTCTAATAGATTATTAAAACCAAAACGATTAGCATGCAAGCAAAACTTTCTTTTTTTTTAGTTTACAGTGCCTATAATGCTCCCATATGTTGTAAAATCTTAGGGGCAATACTGTAGTTTTGTCTTCCTTGAGATTGTGTGTGTTGCAGTTTTGTCTAGCTGAAGGACAATTTTGTTGCTGGCATTGAAACACAGGGCCTAATTCAGTAAGGCCTGCAAAAGTGCTGAAATCACTATTTGATCGAAGGTGATCGCAGTCTAAGACCTGGAGGGGGGCATGAACGGGGCGTCGACGTCCACAAAATGCAGGGTCCATTTAAGGGGCGCGGTCTGCACAACACAGGATTGTCCGGACCATTGCTGGGATGAGCCGTGGCGGCTGCTTAACGTCACACGCAGTCTCTGCGACCCATAAAATGGCAGCCCTCCGACTGCCTAGGCTGTACAGCGATGTGCTCGCGTGAAAGCGGGGGTGGGGGTTGGAGAGCGTCTGTACCTTCTGGGCGGCCCCCCGCATGTTACAGAAGCGAGTTGTAGTTTTGCGATTTTTCGCACAACTATAACTCAAGCTGAATTAGACCCTCAGTGCAGAAGTAGTTAACCCCGAGAAGCAAGAAGAGGTCCATCTCTCAGCTCTCAGACACACTGTTGGATGCGATTGCAACAATAGTTTTCAAACAATTTTCTGTTTTTAATCTCTTTATTTAATATAGCAGCACATCAGATTTATACAAACCACAATATTTAATGAAGTTAAGAGGAGACATTGTGGGGAATTCAATTGAAGTTACCGTGGGCTAATTGATCCCCCCGAGGCTATCCAATTAGCCCTGAAGTCAGCCCAACACCGACACCTGCTGAGGTCGTGAAAAAAATAGGTTCCCTGTTTTCGCAATTGCGGCAGTGAAAACACATAGCTCTGTTAACTTATCATGGATCCTGTGTGTTTTCGCTCAAAAAATGAACTATTTTCTGTAAAATTGCCTCTAATTGGATTGCCCCAATAAAAACAAATTGCAGTAAAGTCCCGTTTTCACCATCTGAAAATTTCCCCCATGTTAAAGTGTTAAATAATCAATATGTATAAAAATACCAAATTTCTTAAAGGAAAACTGTAATCTTTCAATAAAATTATTCTTTTATTTACAAAATGTATCTATAAACTATTATATATATAGTGCAAACATTTCGCAGTAGAAGAGAATATTGAGTGGTGAAATTGGGACTGAAGTATCCAAATGTATAATTTATCATATGTCTCTTGGCCTGCTTGACAAAGATGACAATGTTGTATTTTCACAGCCATAGGTTGCCTAATTCCGCCATTGCTTTTAAATGATAGATATTAAATGACCCATCCATCTGTTCAGTGAGTGCCTGCACTATGGGATTAACTGCTTGCCTTCATCTTTAGGTGCTCACAACTCAACCTCGTCCAAGAAACCTCGGAACCGAAGCATCTTCCAAACCCTCTTCTGCTGTCTGTGTCAAGAGGATGAGGAGCCACTTCCTGTCAATAACAATGCCCCCCTTCTGGTGGAGGAGAATGGATCAGTTGCCAAGGTAAATAGGGACTATCTGCTAGTTGTGATGTGACTGTTACACGTGGGATGGTACTCCTGTAAAAGGAGTACCACACTTTGGTAAGATTGATTGATAGGAAAGGAAACTATAGGTTTCGAGGTTTATTACTATAGGTTTACTCAGATGCTTTTACTGTGGTCATGCTAGTTGCTTGTTCTGTAACTCCAGGATACTAACATCACGGGATGACAAATGTAATTAATCGGTGGCTGAGTGGGTAATAAGTGGGTCTCTGTGGTTTTCTTGCCTTTTTACTTAAATAATTACACCCTCCAAAATGAGCATTTTCCACTTTCACATGAGTTTCATTTATTGACTTAGCCAAGTGCCAGAGTCACGCTGAGAATGGCGCTGTGAATATTAGCGCAGAGTTGTCTGATGTCTCTAGAATAGCCAGGACCACCGTTATCTTTCCTTTTGTGCTTTACATCCATGCCCTAATAGTATCAGGTTGGGTGTCTTTTTCTTTCACATGGATATAAGACAAACCCACTCTCTGAAAATATTTGTACCCAATGCAAAACAGAATTGTGGTGTATTTTGGATCTCTGGACCTGCCATACATCCATGTTATTTTATTATTACTAAGCTTTGTGCTCCTACTGGATATTACACCCTCCACTGCTGCCCAGTAACATACATGTTCATTCTTACTCCAGATTCCTGATACGAGTTTCTGACACAGACTGGCATTGGGTATGTGTGACCGCAATACCGACGCCTGGATACCGGTAGTTAGTTGGCTGGCTGGGGGGGGGGGGCGAGCGCAACGAAGCTGCTCTCGCCACAGGTTCTATTGCCACTCTATGGGTGTATCGTGGACACCCACAAGTGGGAATAATCCCTGTTGGTTGACATGCTGACCGGCGGGATTGTCAGATGCCGGGATTCTGGCATCGGTATTGTGACCGGCGGTCTCCCATAAACGTATCCCAAAGACTGGACAGGGAGCAATTTCAAGCTTCTCATGCTTATCAAGTGACTACAGGTTGAGTATCCCATATCCAAATATTCCGAAATACGGAATATTCCGAAATACGGAATTTTTTGAGTGAGAGTGAGATAGTGACACTTTTGTTTTCTGATGGCTCAGTGTGCACAGACTTTGTTTAATACACAAAGTTATTAAAGAAATTGTATTAAATAATCTTCAGGCTGTGTGTATAAGGTGTATATGAAACATAAATGAATTGTGCGAATATACACACACTTTGTTTAATGCACAAAGTTATTAAAAATATTGTATTAAATGACCTTCAGGCTGTGTGTATAAGGTGTATATGTAACATAAATGCATTCTGTGCTTAGACTTGGGTCCCATCACCATAATATCTCATTATGGGATGCAATTATTCCAAAATACGGAATAATCCGATATCCAAAATACTTCTGGTCCCAAGCATTTTGGATAAGGGATACTCAACCTGTATTAATAGACAACTTGGAATTAAAAAAGTAAAATGGAAGGGCGGAGGGATTATGAGGGGCATCATCATATCGTTTTATCTGTGGAGATCTGTAATTGAGCGAAACTGTAATGAAATGTGCACTAATCCACTTTTTAGATTGCAGAGTTATTTTTCAAGCAAATTCTTAATTAAGAGAATAGTGTCTGTGTGGCATTGGATGTAGTGCGCCATTGTGGGATGATATGTGCACTGCCCTGGAATTGTATCTTACCATTATTATCAATGCTTAACCATAGCAGGATTAACAACGGGGCTGATGGGACTCAGACATCACACAATATATCTCCTGGCGACTGTGACAAAGAAGAATAAAATAGCCTATTTGTGAAGTTGTATACTTTGTTATTGAAAACAAAAGGCATGTCATTTTGAGGAGCAACAAGTTATTAGCAGATAAAGTATAATGAAACAATAAATGTAAAACTGTCAAAAAAGTTATATTTTAACCTAATACTCCACGTCTGCTTTGTGAAAGAGTAAAGTCATATTCTGTGATCTCTTCCCCTCCACTACAGACATGCGGCGAGATGTAATGGAGTCCGACATCGGCCGGCATCCCGCACCTCCAGCAATCTCGGACTCCATTACATCCCACCGATGGAGTCACATCCTGTATCTGTAGGACACTGTCTTGATGGCATTTATTGCAGAGCCAAAAAATGTAATGCCAGTCACACTGTACAGCATGCTATTCCTGATCCCTATTTATCAATCCACCAACCCTTAGGGCTAGATGCATCATCGCTTGGAGAGTGATGACATGTAGAGTGAAAAAGTACCAGCCAAAGTGAGTGAACCATGGGCCCAAACGTCATGAAATTTAGCTGCATTGTCATGTAAAAGAGCAGTAATGTACTCCATAGAGGCAGTGCACCAAACCCTATTTATTAAAGCTGCAATGGAGGGTGCAGCAGACTGCTTCCAATTCAAGGCAACTAGCAATTTAGCAGCATTAAAAACATGACCGCAAGGGGTTCCGACCTATTGAATCCGGGCTTAGTTTTTTCCACAAGACGGGAAATCCGACTTGTCGGAATGCTGTCTGGAACAGATGTGGATCTGCGGCTTCAGCCGCCGAGCCGCGTGTATTGTCAGAAGCGGGGCCAAACCCGACAATGTCAATACGACTTTCAAAAAAAGTCGGATTGCCACTGTCGGGAACGGGCCAAACCTGTCGGAAAGGACCTGACAGAAATTGAATATACCCCATAACATCATTCCAGTAATCAGAAATAAGGGGGCAATCCCACAAAATATGAAAATAAGTACCTTTATGTCCACACTGATGCCAACAGAGATCAGAGGTCAGCGGATAAATAGAAAGCTATTTTTCGGGGACCATGTACTATTGAGTATAGATCTTGTAAGAGTTTTCTTTCAAATTAGTATTAATAGATGTCTTGGCTACTCTTGCACGGATGTCTGACCATTCCTCATCATTTAAACATTTCCCTATATCTGTCTCCCATGCCGCTACAAAGGGCTCTTTATCTGCGGCAGATGGGGTAGCTAACAATGAATACAGGATAGATATCGTACCCATTCGACCCGGATCATAGATATAGAGAGGCTAAAATGACAAGGGGGTTCCTCAATGTCTGGGAGTTACTAAAAGAATGAGTGAACCTAACTATCTGCATTATGCAAATCGGAGGCTGGTCTCAAACGAGGGGGAAGCCAGGGAAGAAATCCCACATGATGGCCAACAATCAAATCGCTTTCTATAGTCACCCACTTTTTAGCACCCATATCAACATGCCAGGACATAATGTGACTAAGCTGAGTGGCATGGTAGTATCGTTCAAAAATATGAAGGCCTAGACCTCCGTTAGACGCAGATTTAGCCAGTCCCGATATTTTTACTTTAAAATAGGGATTTTCCCCAGGTCAATTTTTGCGAGTCACATTAAGAGACAGGTTTTTGGGGAAAACGTGTTATCGCGGCTAATTGAATTTCCCCTTAAGTCTTAACTATAAACTCTAAGAGAAATGTGGGGTTTTATTTTGCCTAAAAAGGGATTATTTATTTAATTGTGCATTTCACATCTGTCCGATCAATAAGTGACAGAGCTATAGATAATTAAATGAATTTACCAATCAAGTTACAGATTTTTGGGGGAAACATTTAAAGGTGGAAAATAATCTGTAAAAGGAAGGCATTGATTGACAATAAATTGGGATTGTTTGTGTGTAATTCTGTTTGAGCTATTATGACCCCAAATCTCAGAGATCAGTTTAATTTCCATATGTCACATCATACGTCTATTTAGAGAGGGTCTGTGAAACTTTTTGTCTCTATTTCTAAGGCAACTAAGTATCTTCTGTCGGAGGTGAAGCCCCATGATGCTGGGAAGATATGCGTTGTCATTGACCTAGATGAAACTTTGGTTCATAGTTCGTTTAAGGTAATTTACTGTTCTAGCCTTACACTAGCAGGATTGTGTAATACATTATGCAAATGTCAGATGTTTGCTGTAACCAATAATAGCCAATCACAAATAAGTATAACGTGTGCTAGACTGACTAACTAACACTGACATCTGATTGGTTCCTTTGGATGGTGTGTCTTATGCCCAAAGTTATTTCATGAACTCTGTAGTCTTTTGTATATTTTGTAGACATTGACTGTAGGTCCCAGGCTTCCTTGGATGCTCCTTAGTTGTGGTATAGTGACTGAAGCAGAGTCTAGTAGGATACAAAGACAGATTATTTGAGGCATAGATCCACATATATTAATAATTTTATTTGTTTTGCAGCCAGTCAACAATGCTGACTTTATCATTCCTGTTGAGATTGATGGAACGGTTCATCAGGTAAATAATATTTCCAGTTTGTCAGCTTGTCCTTTACCTTTTTTTCAGGAATCTCATACTATAGCTTCCAAGTCGACGTACAACAACTGATTGAGCCATTGTTCTAGGATTCATCTGGAACTCGCCTTCTGGTTTGGTGTGAGCTTCAAGTAATCCAGGATAGGCTGTGTTGTCTTCTTTCAGCCTATTCTTGATAACTTGTGGCCAGCGCCAAACATGTGCAACGAGATCTGCCTCCAGGAAGTAAAAGAGCCACCTGTACATATATTACTGCAAGAACACTTAATTTCCCAGACTCTTGGGCGCATGTCCAATTAGCTGTGAGGAAAAGTCTGCGTTTAAGTGAACAGGGAAATCCATCGTTTTCAGCATTTTACGCATAGTCTATGGGTTAATGCGCATGACTCCAGGGAAAATGCAAAGTAATTTCTCTATCGTCCTAGTGGATGCTGGGGTTCCTGAAAGGACCATGGGGAATAGCGGCTCCGCAGGAGACAGGGCACAAAAGTAAAGCTTTCCGATCAGGTGGTGTGCACTGGCTCCTCCCCCTATGACCCTCCTCCAAGCCAGTTAGATTTTTGTGCCCGGCCGAGAAGGGTGCAATCTAGGTGGCTCTCCTAAAGAGCTGCTTAGAAAAGTTTAGCTTAGGTTTTTTATTTTACAGTGAGTCCTGCTGGCAACAGGATCACTGCAACGAGGGACTTAGGGGAGAAGAAGTGAACTCACCTGCGTGCAGGATGGATTGGCTTCTTGGCTACTGGACATCAGCTCCAGAGGGACGATCACAGGTACAGCCTGGATGGTCACCGGAGCCTTGCCGCCGGCCCCCTTGCAGATGCTGAAGTAAGAAGAGGTCCAGAATCGGCGGCAGAAGACTCCTCAGTCTTCTAAAGGTAGCGCACAGCACTGCAGCTGTGCGCCATTTTCCTCTCAGCACACTTCACACGGCAGTCACTGAGGGTGCAGGGCGCTGGGAGGGGGGCGCCCTGGGAGGCAAATGAATACCTATTTTGGCTAAAAATACCTCACATATAGCCTCCGGAGGCTATATGGAGATATTTAACCCCTGCCAGAATCCGTTAAGAGCGGGAGACGAGGCCGCCGAAAAAGGGGCGGGGCCTATCTCCTCAGCACACAGCGCCATTTTCCCTCACAGAAAGGCTGGAGGGAAGGCTCCCAGGCTCTCCCCTGCACTGCACTGCACTACAGAAACAGGGTTAAAACAGAGAGGGGGGGCACTAATTTGGCGTTAGAAATATATAAAAAAGATGCTATAAGGGAAAACACTTATATAAGGTTGTCCCTATATAATTATAGCGTTTTTGGTGTGTGCTGGTAAACTCTCCCTCTGTCTCTCCAAAGGGCTAGTGGGTCCTGTCCTCTATCAGAGCATTCCCTGTGTGTGTGCTGTGTGTCGGTACGTGTGTGTCGACATGTATGAGGACGATGTTGGTGAGGAGGCGGAGCAATTGCCTGTAATGGTGATGTCACTCTCTAGGGAGTCGACACCGGAATGGATGGCTTATTTAGGGAATTACGTGATAATGTCAACACGCTGCAAGGTCGGTTGACGACATGAGACGGCCGACAAACAATTAGTACCGGTCCAGACGTCTCAAAAACACCGTCAGGGGTTTTAAAACGCCCGTTTACTTTAGTCGGTCGACACAGACACAGACAGGGACACTGAATCCAGTGTCGACGGTGAATAAACAAACGTATTCCTTATTAGGGCCACACGTTAAAGGCAATGAAGGAGGTGTTACATATTTCTGATACTACAAGTACCACAAAAGAGGGTATTATGTGGGATGTGAAAAAACTACCGTAGTTTTTCCTGAATCAGATAAATTAAATAAAGTGTGTGATGATGCGTGGGTTCCCCCCGATAGAAAATTATGGGCGGTATACCCTTTCCCGCCAGAAGTTAGGGCGCGTTGGGAAACACCCCTTAGGGTGGATAAGGCGCTCACACGCTTATCAAAACAAGTGGCGGTACCGTCTATAGATAGGGCCGTCCTCAAGGACCAGCTGACAGGAGGCTGGAAAATATCATAAAAAGTATATACACACATACTGGTGTTATACTGCGACCAGCGATCGCCTCAGCCTGGATGTGCAGAGCTGGGGTGGCTTGGTCGGATTCCCTGACTAAAAATATTGATACCCTTGACAGGGACAGTATTTTATTGACTATAGAGCATTTAAAGGATGCATTTCTATATATGCGAGATGCACAGAGGGATATTTGCACTCTGGCATCAAGAGTAAATGCGATGTCCATATCTGCCAGAAGATGTTATGGACACGACAGTGGTCAGGTGATGCAGATTCCAAACGGCACAAAGGTGTATTGCCGTATAAAGGAAGAGGAGTTATTTGGGGTCGGTCCATCGGACCTGGTGGCCACGGCAACTGCTGGAAAATCCGCCGTTTTTACCCTAAGTCACATCTCTGCAGAAAAAGACACCGTCTTTTCAGCCTCAGTCCTTTCGTCCCTATAAGATCATATCTGCCCAGGGATAGAGGAAAGGGAAGAAGACTGCAGCAGGCAGCCCATTCCCAGGAACAGAAGCGTTCCACCGCTTCTGACAAGTTCTCAGCATGGCGCTGAGACCGTACAGGACCCCTGGATCCTACAAGTAGTATCCCAGGGGTACAGATTGGAATGTCGAGACGTTTCCCCTTCGCAGGCTCCTGAAGTCTGTTTTACCAAGGTCTCCCTCCGACAAGGAGGCAGTATGGGAAAAAATTCACAAGCTGTATTCCCAGCAGGTGATAATTAAATTACCCCTCCTACTACAAGAAAAGGGGTATTATTCCACACTATATTGTGGTACTGAAGCTAGAAGGCTAGGTGAGACTTATTCTAAAAAATTTTTTGAACACTTACAAAGGTTCAAATCAAGATGGAGTCACTCAGAGCAGTGATAACGAACCAGGAAGAAGGGGACTATATAGTGTCCCGGGACATCAGGGATGCTTACCTCTATGTCCCAAATTTGCCCTTCTCACTAAGGGTACCTCAGGTTCGTGGTGCAGAACTGTCACTATCAGTTTCAGACGCTGCCGTTTGGATTGTCCACGGCACCCCGGGTCTTTACCAAGGTAATGGCCGAAATGATGATTCTTCTTCGAAGAAAAGGCGTCTTAATTATCCCTTACTTGGACGATCTCCTGATAAGGGCATAGTCCAGGGAACAGTTGGAGGTCGGAGTAGCACTATCTCGGATACTGCTACAACAGCACGGGTGGATTCTAAATATTCCAAAATCCCAGCTGATCCCGACGACACGTCTGCTGTGCCTAGGGATGATTCTGGACACAGTCCAGAAAAAGGTGTTTCTCCCGGAAGAGAAAGCCAGGGAGTTATCCGAGCTAGTCAGGAACCTCCTAAAAACAGTGCATCATTGCACAAGGGTCCTGGTAAAAATGGTGGCTTCCTACGAAGCAATTCCATTCGGCAGATTTCACGCAAGAACTTTTCAGTGGGATCTGCTGGACAAATGGTCCGGATCGCATCTTCAGATGCATCAGCGGATAACCCTATATCCAAGGACAAGGGTGTCTCTCCTGTGGTGGTTATAGAGTGCTCATCTTCTAGAGGGCCGCAGATTCGGCATTCAGGATTGGATGCTGGTGACCACGGAGCCCAGCCCGAGAGGCTGGGGAGCAGTCACACAAGGAAAAAATTTCCAGGGAGTGTGATCAAGTCTGGAGACTTTTCTCCACATAAATATACTGGAGCTAAGGGTAAATTTATAATGCTCTAAGCTTAGCAAGACCTCTGCTTCAAGGTCAGCCGGTATTGATCCAGTGGGAAAAACATCACGGCAGTCGCCCACGTAAACAGACAGGGCGACACAAGAAGCAGGAGGGCAATGGCAAAAAACTGCAAGGACTTTTCGCTGGGCGGAAAATCATGTGATAGCACTGTCAGCAGTGTTTCATCCCGGGAATGGAAACTGGGAAGCAGACTTCCTCAGCAGGCACGACCTCCACCCGGGAGAGTGGAAACTTCATCGGGAAGTTTTTTCCACATGATTGTAAACCGTTGGGAAATACCAAAGGTGGACATGATGGCGTCCCGTCTGAACAAAAAACGGGACAGGTATTGCGCCAGGTCAAGAGACCCTCAGGCAATAGCTGTGGACGTTCTGGTAACACCGTGGGTGTACCAGTCGGTGTATGTGTTCCCTCCTCTGCTTCTCATACCTAAGGTGCTGAGAATTATAAGACGTAGAGGAGTGAGAACTATACTCATGGCTCCGGATTGGCCAAGAAGGACTTGGTACCCGGAACTTCAAGAGATGCTTACAGAGGTCTTATGGCCTCTGCCGCTAAGAAGGGACTTGCTTCAGCAAGTACCATGTCTGTTCCAAGACTTACCGCAGCTGCGTTTGTCGGCATGGCGGTGGAAAGCCGGATCCTAAGGGAAAAAGGCATTCCGGAAGAGGTCATTCCTACCCTGGTCAAAGCCAGAAAGGAAGTGACCGCACAACATTATCACCACATGTGGCGAAAATATGTTGCGTGGTGTGAGGCCAGGAAGGCCCCACAAAGAAATTTCAACTCGGTCGTTTCCTGCATTTCCTGCAAACAGGAGTGTCTATGGGCCTCAAATTGGGGTCCATTAAGGTTCAAATTTCGGCCCTGTCGATTTTCTTCCAGAAAGAATTGGCTTCAGTTCCTGAAGTCCAGAAGTTTGTCAAGGGAGTATTGCATATACAACCCCCTTTTGTGCCTCCAGTGGCACTGTGGGATCTCAACGTAGTTCTGGGATTCCTCAAATCACATTGGTTTAAAACCAGTCAAATCTGTGGATTTGAAGCATCTCACATGAAAAGTGACCATGCTCTTGGCCCTGGCCTGGACCAGGCGAGTGTCAAATTGGTGGTTTTTTCTCAAAAAAGCCCATATCTGTTTGTCCATTCGGACAGGGCAGAGCTGCGGACTCGTCCCCAGTTCTCTCCCTAAGGTGGTGTCAGTGTTTCACCTGAACCAGCTTATTGTGGTGCCTTGCACCTACTAGGGACTTGGAGGACTCCAAGTTGCTAAATGTTGTCAGGGCCCTGAAAATATGTTCCAGGACGGCTGGAGTCAGGAAAACTGACTTGCTGTTATCCTGTATGCACCCAACAAACTGGGTGCTCTTGCTTCTAAGCAGACTATTGCTAGTTGGATGTGTAATACAATTCAGCTTGCACATTCTGTGGCAGGCCTGCCACAGCCAAAATATGTAAATGCCCATTCCACAAGGAAGGTGGGCTCATCTTGGGCGGCTGCCCGAGGGGTATCGGCTTTACAACCTTGCCGAGCAGCTACTTGGTCAGGGGCAAACACGTTTGCTAAATTCTACAAATTTGATACCCTGGCTAAGGAGGACCTGGAGTTCTCTCATTCGGTGCTGCAGAGTCATCCGCACTCTCCCGCCCGTTTGGGAGCTTTGGTATAATCCCCATGGTCCTTTCAGGAACCCCAGCATCCACTAGGACGATAGAGAAAATAAGAATTTACTTACCGATAATTCTATTTCTCGGAGTCCGTAGTGGATGCTGGGCGCCCATCCCAAGTGCGGATTATCTGCAATACTTGTACATAGTTACAAAAATCGGGTTATTATTGTTGTGAGCCATCTTTTCAGAGGCTCCGCTGTTATCATACTGTTAACTGGGTTTAGATCACAAGTTGTACGGTGTGATTGGTGTGGCTGGTATGAGTCTTACCCGGGATTCAAAATTCCTCCCTTATTGTGTACGCTCGTCCGGGCACAGTACCTAACTGGCTTGGAGGAGGGTCATAGGGGGAGGAGCCAGTGCACACCACCTGATCGGAAAGCTTTACTTTTGTGCCCTGTCTCCTGCGGAGCCGCTATTCCCCATGGTCCTTTCAGGAACCCCAGCATCCACTACGGACTCCGAGAAATAGAATTATCGGTAAGTAAATTCTTATTTTAATAGCTTTGGGCGTTATACCAGGAGCATATCCCCACACGGTAAAATCCCCACCTAATTGAATAGCCCTTTGGATTGTAATCTCCTTAAACAGTTGGCTTTCATTCACTTCCATCTCTTTCTCCTATTCTGTTCCTAGGTATATGTGTTAAAGAGACCTCATGTAGATGAGTTCCTGAAGCGGATGGGAGAGATGTTTGAGTGTGTTCTTTTCACTGCAAGTCTGGCTAAGGTGAGACTTCAAGTAAATGTTTATCTGTTTATTTTTTATTTTTTTTATATTATTCATTTGATAATAAGAGTATATGCAAACATTTGTATTAATTTCCTATGCTCCTATATGGTTCAAAAGAAAATTTTTAACCTATGAGCTTCTCTGCAACACTACATTGAAGCATGTAATAACAGAGCTGCAGTCTTGGCTGATTGCTACTTAGATGACAGGGGCGGAGCATTGAGACTATAGGTTGTGGTTGCAGTGGAAGGTCAAGTCATGTTTGGCTGCATGTCTGCAGTACTCCTAGTTATATAGAGGTTGTCTCTTCCCAGGACAGAGGGTCAGCTGGTGTCCCTGTCATGGTGGTGGTGGTGGGGGGAACAGAATATTTTCGTCAGGATTTGTATTTCATACTGATCTGTAAATCTTCCACCGTGATTAATCTCACCAAAATTACTTTTCTGTGCCACAATGAGATATGAGGGTAGGACTCCCAAGATATGTCATGTTTCAGGCTTTTTCCCTGGTGTACAAATATGCCGGATACAGGTCATGGGGTTTCCAGGTATCCTGGAATTCCTCACCTCTATGGGGGAGGGGGGGGGGGATTAAAAAGTTTTGTGTTTGCTCCGATAGGCGCCCAAAGGAGCAATTCAAGTGTTGCTCTGTTCGGGCGCGCACAGCCGCCGGCGCTGACATTACTATTATATTGTTCCATCATTTTGACAGGCTGGTAAATTGTGAAATGATAATTCAATTCATACTACTGATGCACCACAAGCACAGTGTGTACAAATAGCATCATATTACCGGGCTCCTAAACTAATATCTATATGGATTAGCTGATTATCTGTTCCAAATTATGGGTCGTCTAAGATTGAAGTGTTTGTTGTGGATATGTAAGAAAGCAGACTGTATTTTCAACACTGCAATAGTCACTATATTATAGTTTCCGTACCCTATGGAATTAGTTAAAGTACAACAGCATTAGAATTTGCTTAGAAACTGTAATCTGTTATTACACATTTGTCTTATTCGCTCTGTTTTTGTGTTCCCGTAATTCCTCCACTTTTCTCCACCCATGTCTACATATTTCTGTGTTCGCAGTATGCTGACCCAGTTGCGGATCTGCTGGATAAGTGGGGAGCATTTCGGGCCCGCCTTTTCAGGGAGTCTTGTGCCTTCCATAGGGGAAACTATGTCAAGGACCTGAGCAGGCTGGGGAGGGACCTGAATAAACTTATTATTATTGACAATTCCCCAGCCTCCTATATCTTCCATCCAGATAATGCGGTATAAAATTCTCTTCCACTTGGTTGATTTGTAATTATATTTGTTAAATGAATGCAGTGCGGCATTACTCGCCAGTCTTCAGTGCATACTGTCTTGAATTCAGCCTGATACATTTTATCTCTTGCATAGCTATTGCCGATGATAGTAATTGTACGTATAGTGCCAAATGCTTACAAACTGTCCCTTTATACAAGTAAACTCATTAGTCCATATCCACACATTATTAGATCTCAAAGGATAATCCATCTTCCAATAATATCTATCACATAGATTATATTTGCTCCAGAAATGCAATCCATATCCTGGGTAGACGGATGCCGGCTACATGAGTGAATGAAACATAAAGTAAGACCAGGCTGGTGTGCAAGGCTTATGTAGGGAAAACGTGGACAGGCACATGCGGGAATACCAAACTGATCTGAAATAAATAACACATTCTGTTTTTTGTTAAATATGCTACTTTGTTAGAATACACCCCTAATACCCTAGACCCCCCTCTGCTTGTAATTTTATATATACATTCTTTATAAAAGCGCAATATATTGCTCCTCTGTACACTAAAATCACAGAGGCGCAGGAATCCCAAAAGGGAAAGTCCAGTAACCTAGTGAACGAATATATGTGGAGTGTAAATAACCTGGTATCATGTGACACATCTGGAATCACAGACTCTCCTATTTTGTGTTTCAGAATTAATGTTATCAACTTTGTAACTGAACGAATAATGTGTTTTGCCAGCAATCTCACACCCAGATCCTCTTTCTGATGCAGGTCCCAGTAGTATCCTGGTTTGACGACATGACCGATACAGAACTACTAGACCTTCTGCCCTTCTTCGAGAAACTCAGCAGAGTGGATGACGTGTACAGCGTTCTAAAGCAGCGCAGGACTGCTAGCTAGTGACTTGGAGGGGAATGGGCTTCTGCGTGTATGTGCGCTGCAGCTCACACTTGCGCTGGTCTGCAGAAGGACCGGAGAATGGCTCCTGCCTCTGCAACTGCTGACAAGAGTATAATGGCTCTTGTTTATCCAGCGTTCTTGCACCCTACACCTGCGGTGTTAATAGGGTTTGTGGGTTGTATCTTGCCGATTACATACCAAAATCATAAGTATTTTTAACAAATTTTTGAATATTTAAGTCTGCATTAGCATCAGTGAGGGAGAGAGAATTCCTAACTACTTTATATACACCTTAAACCCACAAACTAATGAGGAATGGTTCTTTTAACTTTCTGAAGACAAGGAATGCGCAACACTTTCCAAGTTTCCTCTGAAATTTCATGACCTTTTATTTCTACAGAGTTTTGTTAGCAATAAAACCTCTTAATTTAAAGAATGCTTTAAACTTGAAGCAGCTCCTGCTGTTGGTCTACAGAGGCCATTTTTAAGGAAACAGGAAGGACTGGAAAAGGATCCTTTAAGTTCCACCAAGGACCTAAAAGATTTGGAATTGTCTAAGTTTTGGTAAGAAAGTTTAATAGTGAAATAATTTCATGGTGATTGTAGGGTGGCTTAATTGCCAATACTGAAAAAAAGCAACAGTCCGCCAGCCTCCTAGTATTTAGATAATTCTTTGATGGATTGTAATGCAAAAGGAGTAATAGGGCCAGGAAAGTGTGTAGAGGTGTAGGTTAAGTGCAGCATATTACACACTGGGATATCTCCCTATGTGCTGGTCACAGTTGGGATTGCACTAGTACCTGCTGGGTGTGGAACGCTAGTATTTGTTGAAAGAGGGAAGCGTACAGTTGGAAATGTGCATTTTTGGAAAGTTAGATGTTTTGTTTTATTCCTCCACCCCAAGGCAAAAAACAAAGCCCTCCAGTAGTGTTATAACCTGAATATCACACTATAAACCATTAGGGACTTGTTAATAGCAAACACTGCTCGCCAGATACTCAGCTCAATGATCTGGATCATTTATGGATTTTGTGCACACGATCATGCTAATCGCCAAGAACTGTATAGAAGAACCATACGGACGTTACATATCGCTCTTTGGTATGTTTCTATCTAAGCTGTAAAACGTGGGCATTTTAGGGACCAGAAAAAAACACATTGGAAATGCTCTATTAGAAGAGTTTAAATCCTTTCTATTATGACTTGAAGGTGTCGAAAATCATTATAGAGCTGCAGAAATCTGGGTGAGCAAATCTGTTGCCGCACAGTATTGGGTGTGGGGAGCAGGGCATGTTCCAGGTAAATAGGAATCTACATTCTTGATGTTTATGGAAAAATATCCTTGAAATGCAATATTTATCTGACTGCTTGGCAAAAAAAAAAAAAAAAGAACAATGGGCGGCTCTAGGCTCAAAGTTCTCTCTGCGAGAGGACTTCCTAGATACGTAAAGTGCCTTTTTGTATTGATTATTTCTGAATGCCGCAGACGTTATACACTGATGGTGCCAAATTATCAGGGTTCCAGAGGATTTAAAGGGCACCTGTCTCCTGTACATTATTCAGGCGCTCATTATGTGGGACGAATCCTTATACTAGAGACTAGTGAGTGTACTGAGGTAGGAGACACAAACTGCCTTGTGCCTCAGTGATGTCCTGAGCTCCTATAGAGTTCACTATGGCTGCCTCCACTGTCTGTATAGGAGACAGGTACACTTTAGCTGATGCTATACTTGTGCCTTCTTCATCTCTATTTGCCTTACATCTTTATCTGCAAAAGTGCCTTTCCTGATGTTGTGTACCTTTCTTTTCTTGATAGGAATATTTTGTAAACTCCTGTTGTAAAGGGTTCTGCAGTATATAGGAGAGATGATCCCCTCAGAGTAGTATTTTACATTTGCTATGCTGTTGTATTTGCCCCTTTATCATTGAGAGCTACACATGACTTTGACCAGAATGAAGTTATTGCCATGAACCAGGCAAAGTGGTCTCAACATAACGTTTGTATTTCCACCTGTCTCATTGAATGAGTGATATGACATTGTGATGTAAATGACTGTTGCATCGAGTCTGTAAGGATGTTGCATTAGTATATATGGAGTTCCCACCGGTGGGCAGTCAAGAGCAAACTAAAAACTTGCTTTTTTCAGCTAGTTTATCACTATGAATATGTATATCTGTATATATGATTTTAGACATTATAGTAACAGTGATAGGAATTTTGGCATTTCTTTATGATTTGTAGACAATTGATGCTTTACTCTAAGTGGGAAATGTGGATTTGGCCAATCTTTCTCATTTAAGGTTTTTTTTGCTTTAGATATAAATTTGCCCTATCTCCTCCATGTTCCCATCCATAGTGCTTTGGTTGGAATCCCTCACTTGGAACCCCCACAGTTATCTGTATTTAGCGGATCTCGCAAAGCCAGAAACTTTGATGATTACCTTTGCGCTACTTGTCAGCTCCTGTAACTGCCACTTAAAGCCAAGTAATCATTTGAGGGGTCTATGTACAGCTGCAGGTGTCCTTGCCCCATTCACAGCCACGATAGTTATGACCTTCCACTTTATCACTTCTCCAAGCTTAATACATCTGCCCCTTTGTTCCCTACGGCCAGCATGAGAGAGGAGAGGGGAGAGCGGATTCCATGGACAGCTACTAAAGGTCACTTTTCAAACACAGGGGTAGATATATTAAAATGCTGATAAGGATCTTTATATGCAGGGTCCCGCTTCACCACATTATCGTGGTGAAGCAGGACCTCTTTTCCAGTGCATTTATTAAGGCTGCTTTGTTCGTTATGGGAACGCGGTATCTCACCCCTCTGGTGATACGCGTCTTCCCATAACGGCTGTCATTCTCAGCTGCTACATCCGCGCCTGCGCCGTCCCGTAACTCCTAGCCTTCCTTTCGGGAGTTATGAGGGCGCATGCGCATTTTGAACGCGTGTATTAAAACAATAAAGTTTATTGAGAGAAAATCAACAACAACAAAAAAAAAGAGTAGCTGTTTGGAGACTGGCATTGCCGGATCTTAGAGGCGAAGAGGAACAGGGTAGGAAAGACTAACGTTCGGGCACACCGAACGTTCATAAGTGAGCAAGCTTATCGGTGCTCTGTCTAGAGGCACCGATAAGGCAGCGGACACATACCGCCCCTGCTTACAATAGCGATTCGATGGGATAATGCATCAGGGGATGTGCTATCTGCGGCACATAACGTGTGCAGATAGCGCATTACCCCTTAAAGTAGGATAGTAAATCTACCCCACAGTCTGTAACATGGCAGTTAGGAGCTGGTTGGCTGGCACTTTATCTCCATCCACTCTCATATCACTCTCCAAGTCTTAGTACATAGACCCTGCAGACCCCTAATTCTGGTGTCCGTAGCTCCCAAGTGGAGGAATTCTGCCAGCAATATACATAGATCCATAATAATGTTAAGTCATTGAAACAGTTATAGAATAGTTTGTTAAATGATTCAAAGCTTGCAAAAAAATTATGTACTGTATATGTATATTTGCTAAAAACACTTTATTGTGCCCCAGACTGACTCCAGTATTAGATCTTCCATAGTGACACAGGCACTATAGAAAGGGTATTTTTAATAAAGGAATAAAAAGAGTGCTTGCCTTCAGCTTACCTGAATGGGGGGTCACCTTTACTCTTCCTAGTAACGTAGCCACTATTTCTTTTTCATCCACTAGGGGTCACTGGAGTACTCTTGGGATATGGACGGCTTCCGCAGGAAACAGGGCACTGAATATTTAAATTTAGAACTCTCCACCCCTCCATATCCCCGAGTACCTCAGTGTTTTTTCTGTGCTCATGCACTAACAGAGGCTTGTGTGGAGCTCCCACACTTATCTTTGAATATTTTTGATTTTGATTTTAATTTTTCATTTTTACCTTTTTATTACTATTTCAAGCACATCCCTTCCCAGTTTCTCCTAAAAACATGGGTCCGGGATAGTGCCGCTGCACAGAAGCAGCGCATGGCGTGTCGGTCCTCACAAAGAGCACCCTCACAGCCACACGCAGCTCACTGATTGCTGCTACAGCTGGACGGAGCTTACAGAAAGAAGCCCCGTCACAGCCATGAACAAGAGCTGGACGGAGCTTACAGGAGAAGCCCCGTCACAGCCATGAACAAGAGCTGGACGGAGCTTACAGGAGAAGCCCCGTCACAGCCATGAACAAGAGCTGGACTGAGCTTACAGGAGAAGCCCCGTCACAGCCATGAACAAGAGCTGGACGGAGCTTACAGGAGAAGCCCCGTCACAGCCATGACCTGATGCACGGACAGAAGCAGCCCTCCCTACAGGAGACAAGGTATGCTGGGGGGGGACGGGGCGGTCAGCGCACCCTGCCGCCCCCTTGTGTGGGGTCCGTGTTTAACCGCCGCCCGCACCCGCCGCTAATACACAGCCGCTCTGTCCGGCCGCCCAGCCGCTCCGTCCGCCCGCCCCAGCCGCTCCGTCCGCCCGCCCCAGCCGCTCCGTCCACCCGCCACAGCCGCTCCGTCCGCGCTGTATCCAGCGCTAAGAGGGGGACAACCGCCGCAGCTGAGGATGCTCAGCGCTCACACTAGCGCCGCTGGAAGCCGCTAGCTCCAGCCAGCCGAACTCCGTTCGCTCAGCGGCTCTCCTCACAAGCGTCCCCCGCCTCCCTGCAATGAAGGTCAGCTTCCCGGCACCCGCTCCCCGCTAAACTACACGGAGCACAGGGGGAGGGGGGGGGGGGGGACAAGGTCTGATCACAGACAGCGTGCTGCAGGGGAGAGAAACTTATAAGGCTGCATGATAAGATTTCATATTCAGGCACCATAGGTATATTAATAGACTATTGAGCCTATATTATACACAGGAGTATTGTACCCTAACCTGTGATTATCAGTGTAAGCATGGCATGGGGGCCATTTTAACCATGCTTCCTGTTTTCTTCCTGTTTGTAATTCCAGAACGTTCCTGTCCTACATCTCTAACTCCACCGGAGGCGCAGGGGTGTTAGTGGGAATTTTAATTCAGGCTTCACATAGGCTGGCCATGTGAACTGCAATTCGGCCATATATATATATATATATTACACAACTTAAGTAATAATTTTACTGAGTCGTGGAAGTGTCTGTCTTTGTCTATTGTGTTGTCTGTCTGCATAATGAGTACGGCACCAGCAAAGACTAAAAAGAAGTTTTACTGCAATGTCTGTACATAAATTTACCACATGTTCAGTATGTTTTGTAGGGGCCGCCGCTCGACAGAAGCGGCAAGATCGGAGGCTCGGGTGACAACGCCAGCTCTAACGGAGGAGTTTCAGCCTTTGCAAAGGTCCAACTTCACTTTTGGTAACAGGGTGTTAATTTAATTGGTCTTATAATTTAACCATTTCTGCTATGTTGCAGTCTGACAATTCTATGCCAATCCTCACGGCGCTAAATAAGGGTGAGGAGGGCACATTAGACCAGCAGTCAGATAGTGCGGTTTTTGACAACCAGACATTGATAATGACCAGGGCGTCAGTCTCTGAAGTTTACAGAGACTAAGGAGCCTCTAACATATAATCAGTCGTATTTACTAAACGACAGAGATCTCCAATGGGCTTCTTATTTAGGATATCTTACTAAGATGTTAGTAGAACGCGAATAACCCGTTCTATACCTCACAGATTTAAGTTTATTTGCCCGTTTCCACACAGTGACATCTACATTGGAGAATCCGCCATTGGTGAATTCGTCTGTGTCAAACCTTATAAAGAACCAAGATACATTTGGGTCACTAAGGCGCTCTATGTATGGTAACAATGACGATCACGTTATACTTATCGTTAATCAAATCTGAGAAGCTGCTGAGTATCTATGTACAGCTTCTGCTGCCGGCTGTTAGCTCGCTTCTCGCCTTTCATCGTCGCTAGTTACAGCACGACAAGGACTCTGGCTGCATTCTTGGCAAGCGGAGTCAGAGGTCAAAAGAATACGGTGGCCAGAAGTTGTTTGGTCCTAAATTTGACAAATGCATTTCTCAGGCCAAGGCGGTGGGGGGGAAGTCTAGTTTCCTGCCATTGCCTCCTCCGGTACCAAGACGGAAATACTCTGGTCCGGCGTTTAAATTCTTTAGACTTCAGTCTTTTCAAGGCTGTGGTACAGAAATTGTAACGCCAGGGCGCTAAAGTCACCAATAAGCCAGTGGCTTGACGGGCTCCCAGGTCATCTCGGATTTCCAATTGTGGGAGCGCGCCTTTAGACGTTACATTAGCCGGGATTCCAGACATCCACTGATGGATGTATCCGCAATTTAGGGTTAAAAGAAAGCTGTCTCCCGCCACTGCGCTTTTTCAAGACAGGACTGCCTCTGTCGGATGACAAGAAGGCGTTTTGGCAGATTGCCATTCAGTCTCTGCTGGATTCAGCAGTTTTTAATTCTAGGCCTACACCAACAAGGTCAGGATTATTATTCCCGTCTGTTTGTGGTACCGAAGCCGGAGGGCTCCGTCACAGTCTCAATCAGTAAGTCACTTACTACAGATTGAAGATGGAATTTCTGCGGTCAGTATTTGCAGATTTGGAGTCACAAAATTGCATGATTGCACTTGATTTCCAGGATGCGTACTTACACATTCCGATTTGGTCACCTCATCAGAGGTTCTTGCGTTTTGCAATACGCCACACCATTAACAGTGTCAGGCTCTACCGTTTGGCCTCTCGTCAGCGCCACGGATATTCACCAAGTGATGTTTGTGATGATAGCTCATCTCAGATCCCTGGCAGTGACAATCGTTCCGTACTTAGACGATCTGCTCATAAGAGCTCCGTCTCAACAGATGCTCCTCCAACTTGCGCTGCTAACGTACACCACGGTTGCAGTGTCAACTTCAAGAAATCGCATCTCATTCCGTCTTAACGACTTCAATTCCTAGGTATGATTCGAGATACGGTAAATCATAGAATTTACCTACTACACCAGAAAGTACAGATTATTCGCCATCTGGTACAATTAGTGTTCAAGCCACGCACACTCTCGGTACATTTGTGTATTCGCCTATTAGGAACAATGGTGGTGGCTTTCGAAGCGCTTCAGTTCGGAGGTTTGCACTCGCGTCCATTTCCACAGCATGTGCTCGCACAGTGGTTGCCCTCGCATCGGCAGATTCCCCACAGGGTGAGGTTGTCCCCAAGGGCGAGGGTGTCTCTACTCGGGGTAAGAGTCTCAGAAGTTGGGGAGCTGTAGTTTAAAATTGTCAGCGACAGGGTCTCTAGGCGGATCACGACAGATTGCTGTCTTTAAATGTCCTGAAACTCCGCGCAATTTACAAAGCACTACATGCTTCGCTCTCAGACTGGCCAAGTGCAGTCAGACAACGCGACGGCAGTCGCATACATCAACAACCAGGGAGGAACGAGCAGCTGCATGGCAATGCGGGAAGTAGCTCGAATCCTCAATTGGCCAGAATACCACCAGGTGATATTGTCGGCAGGGTTCATTCCGGGAGTGGACAACTGCGAGGCGGATTATCTCAGCAGTCTGAATTTTCATCCAAGGACTGGGCATTAAAGCCAGAGGTGTTTCACATGTTGGTCCACAGGTGGGGTTACCCTCAGGTGGATCTGATGGCACCTCGCCACAATTACCAAACGCCCCAGTATGTGTCCAGAACCAGAGATCCAAAGGCAGTGGCGGTGGATGCTCTCACAATCGCGTGGCCGTACAGCCTCGTGTATCTGTTTCCACCGTTTCCACTACTCTCTCGGTTGCTAAAACGGATCAAAAGAGAGTCCGTCCAGTCATACTAGTGGTGCCTCATTGGTCTCGGAGAGCTTGGTTCTCGGATCTCCGCGGACTACTCACATAAGATCCTTGGTCGCTCCTACTACGTCCAGACCTGTTACAACAGGGTCCATTCTTTTACCCCGGTTTAGCGCGGCTGCGTTTGACGGGGTGGCTGTTGGGACCGCCCTCTTAAGAAGAGAGGGCATTCCAGTATCGGTTATAACAACCATGTTACGTGCTAGGAAGCCGGTTACGGCAGCTCATTATTACAGAATTTGGCGTGCCTATATAGGTTGGTGTGAAGCTCGGAAGTTTCCGACATCATCTTTCAAGTTATCCCGTCTTTTGTTATTTCTACAGACGGGGTTAGATGGAGGACTGCGTTTATCTACACTAAAGGAGCAGGTATCTGCGTTGTCAATTTATTTTCAAAGACGATTGGCTCTATTGCCGTCGGTACACTTTTCTACAAGGTGTCCTCAGAGTACAGCCTCCATTCATTCCACCTACAGCGCCAGGGGACTTGAATCTGGTTTTAGATTTCTTACAGTCTTCATATTTTGAACTTTACAGCAAGTGGATATAAAGTTTCTCACTTGGAAAACAATTTTTCTTCTAGCCTTAGCTTCGGCAAGGCGTGTTTCACATTTAGGTGCCTTGTCATGTAAGCCACTGTATTTGGTGTTTCATGATGACAGAGCGGAACTTCGGACGAATCCCGCTTTCTTACCAAAGGTAGTGTAATTTTTTTACATCATTCAACCAATAGTAGTTCCTGTGTTAACAACACATTCAGGAACTCTGAATGTGGTACGCGCATTACGCGTTTATGTATCCCGAATGTCTACAGTTCGTAATACGGATACGTTGGTTGTTCTCTATGATGCTGCCAAGATGGGTTGGCCAGCGTCTAAGCAGACCTTATCCAGATGGATAACACTGACTATACGTCAGGCGTACCTTAATGCTAGGTTACAGCCGCCTACATCAGTAATAGCTCATCCCACAGGTTCTGTGGAAACTTCATGGGCAGCTGGTCGTGGAGCTTCTATGACGCAGCTTTGCCGTGCGGCTACATGGTCTTCAGTGCACACGTTTGTGCGCTTTTACAAGTTTGATACGTTTTGCGGCATCAGCATCTAGCTTTGGCCGTCTAGTGTTACAGGTGTCAAACAGCTCTCCCGCCCACGTGGGAAGCTTTGGTACGTCCCAAGAGTACTCCAGTGACCCCTAGTGGATGAAAAAGAAAATAGGATTTTGGTACTTACCAGGTAAATCCTTTTCTTTGAATCCATAGGGGGCACTGGACGCCCACCCAGAGCAGTTTTACCTGGTTTGTATTAAGCTCAGGGGATCTTATGGTAACACATTTTCACCGAATGGTTCAAATTATAAGGTTCTATCGGTTATGGTGTCAACTGTTTAGTTGTCAGTAACGTTATGTGTCAACTTTGTTGTTGTCCGTTATGTTATATGTAATTCTCCATTGTCAACCTCTCTATAGTTCCTGTTCGGCTCAGTAAAAAACACTGAGGTACTCGGGGATATGGAGGGGTGGAGAGTTCTAAATTTAAATATTCAGTGCCCTGTTTCCTGCGGAAGCCGTCCATATCCCAAGAGTACTCCAGTGCCCCCTATGGATTCAAAGAAAAGGATTTACCTGGTAAGTACCAAAATCCTATTATCCCATCCCCCCCCCCCTCCATGTCCTACAAAGATGAGCCTCTAGGTTATCCTGCCCATGTCCACTTCTTACCTTGTGTCTAGGAGGGACAGAGTGGCATATTCTCTTGGCATTCGCCGCTCCACTCCAAACACATTACCAACATGGAGGAACAGCAGTCAGCAGCTTTGCAAGCAAGAGACTGGTGGCAGCTGCTCCACAATGTCACTAGCGGCCCATAGTGAGGGGACGCTGCAATGAAAATAAATACACTGATGGAACAATGTTATGTAACTCATTCAGTGTTTTTGGTGCCCCCGTAAACACTGGCACCCTGGCCTAGGTCTGTCTGGTGGTGGAAGCCCTGGCCATAACTGCAAAGGTGTCCGGGTCTGAACTAACTGTCCTCTAATATAGGTTCCTACCTTTACTGTATGAGCAGTCTGGTGATTTTGTTTCTATTCATAAACACTATTCTACTGATTGGCTGTTTGACTGAATTGTTGTTAATTGTATTTAATAATCCACAAGGATATTTTCTTGTATGTATCATAATGATTTTTTTTTTACAGTGTATTATTATTTGCAGTGTTAAATGTAAAACTCGAGGCATTGCAGGCTCAGTCTGCAGATGTGATGACCTCAAACTGCATCTGACACCTACACCAGAGCCGGATTAAGGGGGGGGTCCCGGGGATATGTACCCCGGGCCCCCCTTTCCAAAAGGGCCCCCTGCCACACCACAGATTGGATCTTTCTTCAATCCGATCTGCGGTGCTGCGCTCACGAGCCCCGGCTCCCCGCTGCCCTGTCCCTCCTCCTCCTTCAGTTCAGCGTGCGGCGCACCAATGACGGAGCCGCATGCTTGCTGAGCCGGACAGCAATTGGACAACTGAGCCGTCGCTCAGCTGCGCTGACTACAGCTCTAAGAAGAGTGCTCTAACAGGTGTAGTCAGGGCAGCTGAGCGACGGCTCAGCTGTCCAATTGCTGTCCGGCTCAGCAAGCCTGCGGCTCAGTCATTGGCGCGCCGCACGCTGAACTGAAGGAGGAGGGCAGTGGTAAGCAAAATGTATCATATAGTTGTGGAACGATCAGTCCCAGCAGGGTGTATTGGGGGAACAGGCACATAACCTGCACACACATACACACAGCCTGGACACACAGCTACAAAAAATTAAAAACTAAAAAAATAATAATAATAAAATAAATATATATATATTTATTTTTATTTATTTTTAGTTTTTTTAGTCCTTGGGGGCCCCCTGCTCTTTAGTACCCCAGGCCTCCCGGGGCCTTAATCCGGCTCTGACCTACACACGGTGGAGACATTTGTACCTCATCGAGAGTGAGCAGTAAATTCACATACAAGGTACAATTTTTCACGATGGAAAAACCTTGTTGCATTAGGGAAAGGCAAACTGAAAATATATTGGGAAAGCAGCACATCCCAGCTCATCTCTAAATTTGTGTCAAATACTGCTGCCCATTAGAGTCCCTGCATGCAGAAATAACAAAATTATTGCGTCTGCCACAACTCCCTTTTTGTATCATTTATCCAGGCGCAAATTTTGCAATTTTAAGTTAAATTTGCTCCTTGCTCTATATGAGGTTGTGTAATATTCCTACCAATTCTAACACTACCTGCCACCAGTGGCTGCTCCAGATGTGGGGCCAGGGTTCACTGGTGTGGCTCCTCTGTTTGAATTGTGGACTGTGCTGCAACTGCCACCAGTGTTTTTTTGTTTTTTTTTAACTGTGCGCTTGTGTCCCCCACCACAATGATGGAAAAGAGATCATATGCAGGAAGCATGACGAAATGAATCTGAAGACCTCCAGCCTGTATTGTAATGAGAGGCACTTTCTAAGAGACATTGCTGCTGTCTTTTTATCGCAAACACTTTACATAGTTGCCTGTATTTTCTTGGCTAAATACTGTTTGCCAGTCATTTGTTAAAGGGAGAGATATACCAATTGCAAAATATAAAATGGACATGAAATCTTTGGAAGTATCTGCTGCTCCCGCTCACTTAAAACTTTATGTTTTTGCTTGTTATCCTTTATGAAAACATAGATGCTCCCCCTAGTGGTGAGAAGGCAGATATACTGCTTCTAAAAGCACACCTCTTTCTCTAAATGCATTGTTTGGCATTTTAAGTGTCCATTAATTACGTTTTTAGTTTGTATGCGTATTTTAAAATTGTCTATTAATCACAGCTATATATATATATTATTGTCACAGATGCTGTTGCTTTAGTTTGCAGTGTGTATGACATAGACAGGATACAGTGTTCTGCAGCCAGATTAGGATTGTATCCTGTCCTTATATGGGGCTTGCATTGGGGAAACAAAGTATGTTGTTTTGTCTACAGGAAAACACATATCTTGGAAAAAGGGCTGCCATTAGTCCTAAAATTATTATTTTTTTAATTATATTCTATATCTTTAATGTATATCTGTCTTTTGAGAGAACACAGGAGCTAATCCATTTAAATTCTTTGGTGAGAAAACAAAATATTTTTAAGTGCCTTCTTTTTTGTGTGTGATTTTAAAACTGTAAAATAATCTTTTAAAATGACAAGCAACCAACAAAACTAAAGAAAAGTCTGGAATGTTGTCTCCCTGTGTTATTATTGTGGCTGTGAGAGATCTTTGGGCGCAGTTGAGCTGTAAGGTCGGTAAATACTGGCTTAGCACTGTGTGTACAGCAATGTGTGTAAAGCAATGTGTGTACAGCACTGTGTATACAGCACTGTGTGTACAGCAATGTGTGTACAGCAATGTGTGTATGTGTGCACCTGACATTATCACTTTACATATGAGACAAGCCTTTATATTTTCAATAAGCAGTTTATTTTCTCTGACGTCCTAGTGGATGCTGGGAACTCCGTAAGGACCATGGGGAATAGTGGCTCCGCAGGAGACTGGGCACAAAAAGTAAAAGCTTTAGACTAGCTGGTGTGCACTGGCTCCTCCCCCTATGACCCTCCTCCAAGCCTCAGTTAGATTTTTGTGCCCGAACGAGAAGGGTGCAAGCTAGGTGGCTCTCCTGAGCTGCTTAGAAGTAAAAGTTTAAATAGGTTTTTTATTTTCAGTGAGTCCTGTTGGCAACAGGCTCACTGCATCGTGGGACTAAGGGGAGAAGAAGCGAACTCACCTGACTGCAGAGTGGATTGGGCTTCTTGGCTACTGGACATTAGCTCCAGAGGGACGATCACAGGTTCAGCCTGGATGGGTCCCGGAGCCGCGCCGCCGGCCCCCTTACAGAGCCAGAAGAGCGAAGAGGTCCGGAGAAAGCGGCGGCAGAAGACGTTCCTGTCTTCAAATAAGGTAGCGCACAGCACTGCAGCTGTGCGCCATTGCTCTCAGCACGCTTCACACTCCGGTCACTGAGGGTGCAGGGCGCTGGGGGGGAGCGCCCTGAGACGCAATAAAAACGATATGAAAACCTTATATGGCTAAAAAAATGCGTCACATATAGCTCCTGGGCTATATGGATGCATTTATCCCCTGCCAGTTTCCTGAAAAAAGCGTGAGAAAAGGCCGCCGTGAAGGGGGCGTAGCCTTTCTCCTCAGCACACAAGCGCCATTTTCTTTCACAGCTTCGCTGGAAGGACGGCTCCCTGACTCTCCCCTGCAGTCCTGCACTACAGAAACAGGGTAAAACAGAGAGGGGGGCACTATTGGCAGCTAATATATAAATACAGCAGCTATAACAGGGAGTAACACTTATATAAGGTTATCCCTGTATATATATATATAGCGCTCTGGTGTGTGCTGGCAAACTCTCCCTCTGTCTCCCCAAAGGGCTAGTGGGGTCCTGTCCTCTATCAGAGCATTCCCTGTGTGTGTGCTGGGTGTCGGTACGATTGTGTCGACATGTATGAGGAGGAAAATGATGTGGAAGCAGAGCAATTGCCTGTGTTAGTGATGTCACCCCCTAGGGAGTCGACACCTGACTGGATGGTAGTAATTAAAGAATTACGTGACAATGTCAGCACTTTGCAAAAAAAACTGTTGACGACATGAGACAGCCGACAAATCAATTAGTGCCTGTTCAGGCGTCTCAGACACCGTCAGGGGCGCTAAAACGCCCGTTACCTCAGATGGTCGACACAGACCCTGACACGGATACTGAATCCAGTGTCAACGGTGACGAGACAAACGTAATGTCCAGTAGGGCCACACGTTACATGATCACGGCAATGAAGGAGGCATTGAACATTTCTGACACTACAAGTACCACAAAAAAGGGTATTATGTGGGGTGTGAAAAAACTACCAGTGGTTTTTCCTGAGTCAGATGAATTAAATGAGGTGTGTGATAAAGCGTGGGTTTCCCCCGATAAAAAACTGCTGATTTCTAATAAATTATTGGCACTATACCCTTTCCCGCCAGAGGTTAGGGGACGTTGGGAAACACCCCCTAGGGTAGATAAGGCGCTCACACGCTTATCAAAACAAGTGGCGTTACCGTCTCCTGATACGGCCGCTCTCAAGGAACCAGCTGATAGAAGGCTGGAAAATATCTTAAAAGGTATATACACACATACCGGTGTTATACTGCGACCAGCGATCGCCTCAGCCTGGATGTGCAGCGCTGGAGTGGCTTGGTCGGATTCCCTGACTGAAAATATTGATACCCTGGATAGGGACAGTATATTATTAACTATAGAGCATTTAAAGGATGCATTACTATATATGCGAGATGCACAGAGGGATATTTGCACCCTGGCATCTAGAGTAAGTGCGATGTCCATTTCTGCCAGAAGAACGTTATGGACGCGACAGTGGTCAGGTGATGCGGATTCCAAACGGCATATGGAAGTATTGCCGTATAAAGGGGAGGAGTTATTTGGGGTCGGTCTATCGGACCTGGTGGCCACGGCAACGGCTGGAAAATCCACCTTTTTACCCCAGGTCACCTCTCAGCAGAAAAAGACACCGTCTTTTCAAACCCAGTCCTTTCGTCCCTATAAGGGCAAGAGGGAAAAAGGCCGCTCATTCCTGCCTCGGGGCAGAGGAAGGGGAAAAAGACTGCACCATGCAGCCTCTTCCC
Source organism: Pseudophryne corroboree (assembly GCF_028390025.1). NCBI lineage: Eukaryota > Metazoa > Chordata > Amphibia > Anura > Myobatrachidae > Pseudophryne > Pseudophryne corroboree. The sequence goes on along the minus strand of NC_086450.1, from coordinate 194,880,802 downwards.
AAGAGCAGAAGCCCTCCCCCGCTTCTGCCAAGTCCTCAGCATGACGCTGGGGCTCTGCAAGCAGACTCGGGCACGGTGGGGGGCCGTCTCAAGAATTTCAGCGCGCAGTGGGCTCACTCGCAAGTGGACCCCTGGATCCTGCAGGTAGTATCACAGGGGTACAAATTGGAATTCGAGACGTCTCCCCCTCGCCGGTTCCTGAAGTCTGCTCTACCAACGTCTCCCTCCGACAGGGAGGCAGTATTGGAAGCTATTCACAAGCTGTATTCCCAGCAGGTGATAATCAAGGTACCCCTCCTACAACAGGGACAGGGGTATTATTCCACGCTGTTTGTGGTACCGAAGCCGGACGGCTCGGTGAGACCAATTTTAAATCTAAAATCTTTGAACACTTACATAAAAAGGTTCAAATTCAAGATGGAGTCACTCAGAGCAGTGATAGCGAACCTGGAAGAAGGGGACTATATGGTATCTCTAGACATCAAGGATGCTTATCTCCATGTCCCAATTTACCCTTCTCACCAAGGGTACCTCAGGTTTGTGATACAAAACTGTCATTATCAGTTTCAGACGCTGCCGTTTGGATTGTCCACGGCACCACGGGTCTTTACCAAGGTAATGGCCGAAATGATGATTCTTCTTCGAAGAAAAGGCGTATTAATTATCCCTTACTTGGACGATCTCCTGATAAGGGCAAGGTCCAGGGAACAGTTAGAGGTCGGAGTAGCACTATCTCAGGTAGTGCTACGTCAGCACGGGTGGATTCTAAATATCCCAAAATCACAGCTGATTCCAACAACACGTCTACTGTTCCTAGGGATGATTCTGGACACAGTCCAGAAAAAGGTGTTTCTCCCGGAGGAGAAGGCCAGGGAGTTATCCGAGCTAGTCAGGAACCTCCTAAAACCAGGACAAGTGTCAGTGCATCAGTGCACGAGAGTCCTGGGAAAAATGGTGTCTTCTTACGAAGCGATTCCATTCGGAAGATTCCATGCAAGAACTTTTCAGTGGGATCTGCTGGACAAATGGTCCGGATCGCATCTTCAGATGCATCAGCGGATAACCCTATCTCCAAGGACAAGGGTATCTCTCCTGTGGTGGTTACAGAAGGCTCATCTTCTCGAGGGCCGCAGATTCGGCATTCAGGATTGGATGCTGGTAACCACGGATGCCAGCCTGAGAGGCTGGGGAGCAGTCACACAGGGAAGAAATTTCCAGGGCTTGTGGTCAAGCATGGAAACGTCTCTTCACATAAATATCCTAGAGCTAAGGGCCATTTACAATGCCCTAAGTCAAGCAAGGCCTCTGCTTCAGGGTCAACCGGTATTGATCCAGTCGGACAACATCACGGCTGTCGCCCACGTAAACAGACAGGGCGGCACAAGAAGCAGGAGGGCAATGGCAGAAGCTGCAAGGATTCTCCGCTGGGCGGAAAATCATGTGATAGCACTGTCAGCAGTGTTCATTCCGGAGGTGGACAACTGGGAAGCAGACTTCCTCAGCAGATATATGTGTTCCCTCCTCTTCCTCTCATACCAAAAGTACTGAGAATCATAAGAAGGAGAGGAGTAAGAACGATACTCGTGGCTCCGGATTGGCCAAGAAGAACTTGGTACCCGGAACTGCAAGAGATGCTCACGGAGGACCCGTGGCCTCTACCTCTCAGGAAGGACCTGCTCCAGCAGGGACCTTGTCTGTTCCAAGACTTACCGCGGCTGCGTTTGACGGCATGGCGGTTGAACGCCGGATCCTGAAGGAAAAAGGCATTCCAGATGAAGTCATCCCTACCCTGATCAAGGCCAGGAAGGATGTAACTGCAAAACATTATCATCGCATTTGGCGAAAATATGTTGCGTGGTGTGAGGCCAAGAAGGCCCCTACGGAGGAATTTCAACTGGGTCGTTTCCTACATTTCCTGCAAGCAGGATTGTCTATGGGCCTAAAATTAGGATCCATTAAGGTTCAAATTTCGGCCCTGTCGATCTTCTTCCAGAAAGAACTGGCTTCACTGCCTGAAGTTCAGACGTTTGTCAAAGGGGTACTGCATATACAGCCTCCTTTTGTGCCCCCAGTGGCACCTTGGGATCTCAATGTAGTTTTAGGGTTCCTAAAATCACATTGGTTTGAACCACTTGCCACAGTGGATTTGAAATATCTCACATGGAAAGTGGTAATGCTGTTGGCTCTGGCTTCAGCCAGGCGCGTATCAGAATTGGCGGCTTTATCCTATAAAAGCCCTTACCTGATATTTCATTCGGATAGGGCGGAATTGAGGACTCGTACTCAATTTCTCCCTAAGGTGGTTTCAGCGTTTCACATGAATCAACCTATTGTGGTACCTGTGGCTACTAGGGACTTGGAGGACTCCAAGTTGCTGGACGTAGTCAGGGCCCTGAAAATATATGTTTCCAGGACGGCTGGAGTCAGAAAATCTGACTCGCTGTTTATACTGTATGCACCCAACAAGCTGGGTGCTCCTGCTTCTAAGCAGACGATTGCTCGTTGGATTTGTAGTACAATTCAACTTGCACATTCTGTGGCAGGCCTGCCACAGCCAAAATCTGTAAAAGCCCATTCCACAAGGAAGGTGGGCTCATCTTGGGCGGCTGCCCGAGGGGTCTCGGCTTTACAATTTTGCCGAGCAGCTACTTGGTCAGGGGCAAACACGTTTGCTAAGTTCTACAAATTTGATACCCTGGCTGAGCAGGACCTGGAGTTCTCTCATTCGGTGCTGCAGAGTCATCCGCACTCTCCCGCCCGTTTGGGAGCTTTGGTATAATCCCCATGGTCCTTACGGAGTTCCCAGCATCCACTAGGACGTCAGAGAAAATAAGAATTTACTTACCGATAATTCTATTTCTCGTAGTCCGTAGTGGATGCTGGGCGCCCATCCCAAGTGCGGATTGTCTGCAATACTTGTATATAGTTATTGTTACAAACTAATCGGGTTGTTTATTGTTGGAAGCCATCTTTTCAGAGGCTCCTACGGTTATCATACTGTTAACTGGGTTCAGATCACGAGTTGTACGGTGTGATTGGTGTGGCTGGTATGAGTCTTACCCGGGATTCAAGATCCTTCCTTATTATGTACGCTCGTCCGGGCACAGTATCTTAACTAAGGCTTGGAGGAGGGTCATAGGGGGAGGAGCCAGTGCACACCAGCTAGTCTAAAGCTTTTACTTTTTGTGCCCAGTCTCCTGCGGAGCCGCTATTCCCCATGGTCCTTACGGAGTTCCCAGCATCCACTACGGACTACGAGAAATAGAATTATCGGTAAGTAAATTCTTATTTTCATTGCCCTGCATTTAAGATACAGCTGTATTTACAAAGCAATTACTGTATGTGTCCTATTGGAGGACATTATTGAAAAAAAAAAAATCCTGCTGAATAGTGTTTACCTACCCAGTCTTCAGGTTGGAATCCGATCACATGTTGACATAATGTCGACACCACAATGTCAGCATTGTACAAAGGGTCAACAGGCACCATGTCATCATCCTCAGAGTGTCGACATGTTCACAAAGTTGACATCTGAAGTGTAGCTATGTGAAATGTTGCCATTCTCGGACTGCCATCAGTTAGGGTTAGTCACTGCCGGGAAGGTTAAGGTTAGGCTGTCACACATTTCAAAAGATTGACAGGTGGTGCTAATTATTTCACTTGTGAGAGGAAACCTTGAACATACGCATTGTTGGGTTCCTTGAGGACTGGAGTGGGGTACACTGGTTGGTGGTTTCTTATATCTGCCATAATTTTATAGTACTAAATGGACTGCCTAAGGGTTTCCCTCAGTGCTTAAAGTGGTCCTAGAGAGGTGGTGGAACTTACCGCCCCCTCCCCCCGTCGCCCATGCAAAGGTATTGCGCGCGCCATAGATGCGCGCCCCTCAAAAAGAAAGGGGCGTGGTCACACAATAGTAATAATGCCCACAGTAGTAGCACCCCTAATACACATAATGCCAACAGTAGTAGCACCCCGTAATACACAATGCCCACAGCAGTAGCGCCCCTTTTACAATGCCCACAGTAGTAGTGCTCCTTATGCAATGTCCACTGTACTGGTAGTGCCCACAGTGGTAGTGCCTCTTATATAGAGCCCATAGTAGTGGTGCCCCTTATACAATGCCCCCAGTAGTAGTGCCCCTTATGTCCACAGGAGTGATGCCCCTTATGAAGTACCCCCTTTACAATGCTCTCATTAGTAGTGCCCCCATTAGTAATGCCCTTAATGGTAATGCCCCTGTGTAGTATTGCCCCCAGCAGTAATGTTGCCTGTAGTAATGCCCCCAGTCGTTTAGCCCCATGTAGTTTGCCACAAGTAGTAATGCTCCGAGTAGTTTAGCCCCTGTAGTTATGCCCCCAGTAGTAATGCCCCCCTGTAGTTTGCCCCCTTGTAGTTTAGCCCCCCTGTAGTTTAGCCCCCCTGTAGTAATGCTCCCAGTAGTAATGCGCCCCTGTAGTTATGCCCCCAGTAAAATGCACCCCTGTAGTTATGCCCCCAGTAATAATGCACCCCTGTAGTTATGCCCCCAGTAGTAATGCACCCCTGTAGTTATGCCCCAGTAGTAATGCGCCCCTGTAGTTATACCCCCAGTAGTAATGCGCCCCTGTAGTCTTCCCCCAGTAGTTAGCCCCATGTAGTTTGCCCCCAGTAGTTTGCCCCAAGTATTAATGCCCCCAGTAGCTTGCCCCCTTGTAGTTAGCCCCTGTAGTTTAGCCCCATGTAGTATGCTCCCAGTAGTTTAGCCCCCTTGTAGTTTGGCCCCCAGTAGATTGCCCCCAGTGGTTAGCCCCCTGTAGCTTGCCCCCAGTAGCTTGCCTCCAGTGGTTAGCCCCCTGTAGCTTGCCCCCAGTGGTTAGCCTCCTGTAGCTTGCCCCCAGTAGTTTGCCCCCAGTGGTTAGCCCCCTGTAGCTTGCCCCCAGTAGATGCGCTGCTAATACAGTCACACATGTTTAAAACAAAACACCATACTTACCAAGCCCCGCTCTCATATCCGACCGCTGTGATCCTCCTGGCGTACGGCTCCCCAGCACTATGAGAGAGACGTCATGACGTCTCTCTCATAGCGCGCACTGACAGAGCCGGAAGCCGGAGCTCAGTAGTGACCTCCTGCCGCCGGCTTCCGCTGTGCAAGGAGAGCCGGGCACCGCTGGTAACACAATCTCAGCGGGCGCCCGGCATCTCCCTGCGGCGCCGGCAATCATCAGGTGAGGTGAGCCCGAACTGCGTTCCGTCTCCAAGTGGAACTGACGGAACGCAGTTCCGTCCCGTTCCGGCTCACTTTAACTCCAGGTTTCCCTGAATGATCAGGATAACTGCCCCTCTGATTATGAGCAGTATGCTGAATGTAAAAGTACAAAGCATTTTGGGGGTTATTCAGAGTTGGTCGCAGATTTAGCAATCTTAAAATCTGCGACCACTAAAATCACATGCTGGGGGCCGCCCAGCACATGTGGTGCCGCCCCGTGATGCAGTCATAATTCAATTGTGATTGCATCGCAAAAACCTCAAATAGAGGTTGATCCTGAATACGCAGCATGGCAGCTTAAGCAGACGGTCTGGCGCCATGTTTACTGTTGCAGGAAAAGCAGGCTAACGTCACCGGGCCAACTTGGAAACGGCCATGGCACGCCTGCGTTTTCTACTCTCCCCCCCTCCCCCCAGCCTCGCAGCCCCCAGGCGCCCGTCACCTGTCAATCACTATGCGATTGCATCCTTACGGGATGCGACTGCATAGTGAAGGGTCGTGCACGTGCACTGTAGCTACTGCACATGCGCAGATCCACTGGATGCGACCGTGCGTTCGAACACATTGGCTGCGTCCAAGTCTGAAAAAGACCCTATATATATTCCCTGTAAATAGGCAGAGATGCACTAATTCACTGACTGTAACTATGGCAACAGTAGCACAGAAGTTTATTTTCTTACAAATGTTTACAAGGGTTATATTTACTAATGTTCAATTTTGTATTCGATTCTAAGTTTATTTAAATTGACTGAAGTGAAATGAAAATTAACATTCTTGTTCATGTCAAAATTTATTTACTAATCTATTTTGAAATCGATTTATAAAAACTAATTTGATGTGTGTCAATTTTGACTAGTGGTGTCTTGTTTGGTTGCATTTCAAAATGCAACAAAATCACCTATAAAATCAAATGAAATAGTATAAAAATGACAAACACTTCCTTATGTACTTCTATTGGACAAAACATCACATGCAATTTACCAATAATCCCTCAATTGCAAAAAACATCGGTTTAGCATCAGTTAGCTCTACTTTTATAGGCACCATAATGAAGGTTTAGGGAATAGAACAGGCCTGGCCAACCTGTGGCTCTCCAGCTGTTGTAAAACTACAAGTCCCATCATGCTCTGCCGCAGTTTTGCTATTTGGGAATGCTAAAACTGGCAGGGCATGCTGGGATGTGTAGTTTCACAACATCTGTAGAGCCACAGGTTGGCCAGGCCTGGAATAGAATGTTATCTAGAAGCTAAAATTGCCTGTCTGCTATTAGTCTGTTATTTGGGGAATTTGTATGTCGATTTTTGTTCAATTTTTGTTTGATTTAATGTTAGTAAATCAGGTGATCCTGATTGGTCTGTGTAAAAATACAGATGCTTTGCCGATATTCAGTATTGAATTGGATTCGGTTTTCTAATCAATTTTCCATTTGATTTTGCCTTTAGTAAATCTCTGAATTGCAAAATTGAATGAAAATTAAATACAACTACACAAACCCCCCTAAATCGTACATTAGCAAATATACTCACAAGTCTGATTAATGGCTCTGGTGAATCATCACACGTATACCTGCAATGTGATGGGGGTGGTGTTACATCACGAATGTAGCTGAAAATAAATATGTAACTTGTATGGTACAGCTTGAAGCTGTTATCATAGGTAGCCTGAAATGAGCCATGTGAAACAAGGAACCACACAGAGGAACCATATATCCAAAAGACAAAGCATATGTCAATATCTGTAAAAAACATAAAAAAATCAGAAACAGGCAATAGCAGCAGCTTTTGGTCAAGTGCCGCACCACGGAATGGAACCAGACTGGATAGTTTCAGGGGATGTGGTATAGAAGATCTACAGGAATCAGATAGACATTCATTAGGTAGACCCCATTTGGTCGACATGTATTAGGTCACCAGCGTCAAAAGGGCAACACGGAAAAAGCAGACAGTAGAAAAGATCGACGGACAAAATTTCGACATTTATATCATTGACAGAAAAGGTTAACACACTTTTTTTTTGTGCCATTTTCTCTGTTTCGTGATATGTGACCGTAATTATAGCAAACGTAGACGTTCACCGCACTACGGGCAAGGTGCAGGTTACTGTTCCAAATCGTAGTCCATGTGGATGGTAAATCAGGAGAAAGTTAAAAAATATGTGAAAAACCCCCCAAAAAACTTGTGTCGATCACATGTGTATCGGCCATTGTCATGCCAGCCTTTTTGAACCGATCGACCTTTTGTACCTGTCGACATTAACCACTATCTACCTTTTACCTGTCAACCTTTTGACTCAGTTGACCATATAGTGCTGACCAATTGACTGTCTAGACAGTGGAGATCAATCATACGGATATTGGGGCTAATTCAGACTTGATCGTAGATGTGCTAAATTTAGCACATTTACGATCAGACATGCAGGGGGGACGCCCAGTACAGGACTAGTCTACCCCGCATGTCTGGCTCTTTTCCCCCGCACAGGTACAAAAGCATTGCACGGCGGCGATGCTTTTGTACCTGAAGAGTAGCTCCCTACCAGCGCAGTTCCTGCACGATGGCAGGGAGCTACCTGTCGCTCTCTAGGTCGCAGCGGCTTGGTGTGACATCACGCAGCCGCCGCGGCCCACCCTCCGCACGGTCCGTGCACGCCTACTTTGCCCGGACCGTGCCCCTAAAATGGCGGCCCAACGCCGCCAGCCCGCCCCCTCCCGCCCGGCGAATGCCTGTCTGTCTGCCTGTCAATCAGGCAGAGGCGATCGCTGGGCTGAGATGCTGATCGCATCTCTGGCATGCGCATTGCTGCACCTGCGCATGCGCAGTTCAGACCTGATCGTCCACTCTGCGAAAACGCACAGCAGCGATCAGGTCTGAATTAGCCCCGATAATCACAGGACCGCCTGTGATCCTGAATAAAATACATTCATTAGATTTTGAAAATGTCACCTATCCATTTACTTGAAACAAGTGACATCACAGAAAATCAAGTATCACTAGGACCCAGTGACCTTGGAGAAAATGAAGCCTACCATTCTCAAGCAAGCATTGACCATATTGAAGGGTATATTTACTAATGTTTGGTTTTTTTGGAGGGGGAGGGGATTTGGTGTGTTTGTATTTGATTTTCATTCGATTTTAGAGACCTACTAAAAGCAAAATCAAATATACAACTGAATCACGTTCAAAATTGAATATTGGCAAAACAGTACTTTTACATAGAGGAATATAGGATCTCCTGATTTACCAACATTCAGTTTGAATATTGAACAAAAATCAAACCCAAACTCGAAACACAGTATAAATACCCGGAAAAAAAATAGACTAAATAGCAAACAGGAGATTTTAGCTTCTAGACAACATTCTATTCCCTAAACCTTCATTATGATACTTCTAAAAGTAGAGATGACGGACATTGGTGTTTTGGGATGCCACACCCTGCACCTAGATATAGCGCTAGGGACCTCAAATATACAGAGATGCCTTGATGCGGCATTGGGGCTTATTCATACATTTGCGCAAATATATTTCTCTGACGTCCTAGTGGATGCTGGGAACTCCGTAAGGACCATGGGGAACAGCGGCTCCGCAGGAGACTGGGCACAAAAGTAAAGCTTTAGGACTACCTGGTGTGCACTGGCTCCTCCCCCTATGACCCTCCTCCAAGCCTCAGTTAGATTTTTGTGCCCGGCCGAGAAGGGTGCACACTAGGGGCTCTCCTGAGCTTCTTAGTGGAAGTTTAGTTTTAGGTTTTTTATTTTCAGTGACACCTGCTGGCAACAGGCTCACTGCATCGAGGGACTAAGGGGAGAAGAAGCGAACCTGCCTGCTTGCAGCCAGCTTGGGCTTCTTAGGCTACTGGACACCATTAGCTCCAGAGGGACCGAACACAGGCCCAGCCTTGGAGCTCGGTCCCAGAGCCGCGCCGCCGGCCCCCTTACAGAACCAGAAGCAAGAAGAGGTCCGGAAAAATCGGCGGCAGAAGACATCAGTCTTCAACAAGGTAGCGCACAGCACTGCAGCTGTGCGCCATTGTTACTCAGGCACACTTCACACTTCGGTCACTGAGGGTGCAGGGCGCTAGGGGGGGGCGCCCTGAGCAGCAATGTAAACACCTTGGCTGGCATAAATACACCACATATAACCCCCAGGGTTATATGGATGTATTTTAACCCCTGCCAGAACTCACCAAAAAGCGGGAGAAAAGGCCGCCGAGAAGGGTGCGGAGCCTATCTCCTCAGCACACGGGCGCCATTTTCCATCACAGCTCCGCTGGAAGGACGTCTCCCTGACTCTCCCCTGCAGTCCTGCACTACAGAAAAGGGTAAAAAAGAGAGGGGGGCACTAATTTGGCGCAGTTTTGATACTAACAGCAGCTATAAAGGGAAAAGCTCATTTTATAGTGGTATTCCTGTCTATATATAGCGCTCTGGTGTGTGCTGGCATACTCTCCCTCTGTCTCCCCAAAGGGCTAGTGGGGTCCTGTCCTCTATCAGAGCATTCCCTGTGTGTGTGCGGTGTGTCGGTACGATTGTGTCGACATGTTTGAGGAGGAAAATGAGATGGAGGCGGAGCAATTGCCTATTATAGAGTTGTCACCCCCTAGGGAGTCGACACCTGAGTGGATGAGCTTATGGAAGGAATTGCGTGACAGTGTCAGCTCTTTACGACAGACAGTTGACGACATGAGACAGCCGGCTACTCAGCTTGTGCCTGTCCAGGGGTCTCAAACGCCATCAGGGGCTTTAAAACACCCGTTACCTCAAATGGCAGACACAGACATGGATACTGACTCCAGTGTCGATGATGAGGAGACAAACGTGACTTCCACTAGGGCCACACGTTACATGATTGAAGCAATGAAAAATGTATTGCATATCTCTGATAATACAAGTACCACTAAAAAGGGTATTATGTTTGGTGAGAAAAAACTGCCTGTAGTTTTTCCTGTATCCGAGGAATTAAATGAAGTGTGTGATGAGGCGTGGGTTTCCCCCGATAAAAAACTGATAATTCCTAAAAGGTTATTGGCATCGTACCCTTTCCCGCCAGAGGATAGGGCACGTTGGGAAACACCCCCTAGGGTGGATAAAGCGCTCACACGCTTGTCTAAACAGGTAGCACTACCCTCTCCTGATACGGCCGCCCTAAAGGAACCTGCCGATAGAAAGCTGGAGAATATCCTAAAATGTATATACACTCACACGGGTGTTATACTGCGACCAGCAATCGCCTCAGCCTGGATGTGCAGTGCGGGCCTGGCGTGGTCGGATTCCCTGACTGAAAATATTGATACCCTAGATAGGGACAGTATATTACTGACTATAGAGCATTTGAAGGATGCATTTCTATATATGCGTGATGCACAGAGGGATATTTGCCGACTGGCATCAAGAGTTAGCGCGCTGTCCATTTCTGCAAGCGCCGTATTATCAGGCGCAGTCCTTTCGGCCCCATAAGGGCAAGCGGGCAAAAGGCGCCTCATTTCTGCCCCGTGGCAGAGGGAGAGGAAAAAGGCTGCAACAAACAGCCAGTTTCCAGGAACAAAAGCCCTCTCCCGCCTCCGCAAAGTCCTCAGCATGACGCTGGGGCTTTACAAGCGGACTCAGGCACGGTGGGGGCCCGTCTCAAGAAGTTCAGTGCGCAGTGGGCCCACTCGCAAGTGGACCCCTGGATCCTTCAGGTGGTATCTCAGGGGTACAAATTGGAATTCGAGACGTCTCCCCCTCGCCGTTTTCTAAAGTCTGCTTTACCGACGTCTCCCTCAGACAGGGAGGCAGTATTGGAAGCCATTCACAAGCTATATTCCCAGCAGGTGATAATCAAGGTACCCCTCCTACAACAGGGAAAGGGGTACTATTCCACACTATTTGTGGTACCGAAGCCGGACGGCTCGGTGAGACCAATTTTAAACCTAAAATCCTTGAACACTTACATACAAAGGTTCAAATTCAAGATGGAGTCACTCAGAGCAGTGATTGCAAACCTGGAAGAAGGGGACTATATGGTGTCTCTGGACATCAAAGATGCTTACCTACATGTCCCAATTTACCCTTCTCACTAAGGGTACCTCAGGTTTGTGGTACAATCAGTTTCAGACGCTGCCGTTTGGATTGTCCACGGCACCCCGGGTCTTTACCAAGGTAATGGCCGAAATGATGATACTCCTTCGAAGGAAGGGAGTTTTAGTTATCCCTTACTTGGACGATCTCCTGATAAGGGCAAGATCCAGGGAACAGTTGGAAGTCGGAGTAGCACTATCTCAGATAGTGCTGCGCCAGCACGGTTGGATTCTCAATATTCCAAAATCGCAGCTGATCCCGACGACACGACTTCTATTCCTAGGGATGATCCTGGACACAGTCCAGAAAAAGGTGTTTCTCCTGGAGGAGAAAGCCAGGGAGTTATCCGAACTAGTCAGAAATCTCCTAAAACCAGGCCAAGTCTCAGTGCACCAATGCACAAGGGTCCTGGGAAAGATGGTGGCTTCTTACGAAGCAATCCCATTCGGCAGATTCCACGCAAGAACCTTCCAGTGGGATCTGCTAGACAAATGGTCCGGGTCGCATCTTCAGATGCATCAGCGGATAATCTTGTCACCAAGGACAAGGGTGTCTCTCCTGTGGTGGTTGCAGAGTGCTCATCTTCTAGAGGGCCGCAGATTCGGCATTCAGGACTGGGTCCTGGTGACCACGGAGCAGTCACACAGGGAAGAAATTTCCAGGGCTTGTGGTCAAGCCTGGAGACATCACTTCACATAAATATCCTGGAGCTAAGGGCCATCTACAATGCTCTAAGCCTAGCAAGACCTCTGCTTCAAGGTCAGCCGGTGCTGATCCAGTCAGACAACATCACGGCAGTCGCCCACGCAATGGCAGAAGTTGCAAGGATTCTTCGCTGGGCGGAAAATCATGTGATAGCACTGTCAGCAGTGTTCATTCCGGGAGTGGACAACTGGGAAGCAGACTTCCTCAGCAGACACGACCTCCACCCGGGAGAGTGGGGACTTCACCCAGAAGTCTTCCACATGATTGTGAACCATTGGGAAAAACCAAAGGTGGACATGATGGCGTCCCGCCTCAACAAAAAACTAGACAGGTATTGCGCCAGGTCAAGGGACCCTCAAGCAATAGCTGTGGACGCTCTGGTAACACCGTGGGTGTACCAGTCAGTGTATGTGTTCCCTCCTCTGCCTCTCATACCCAAGGTACTGAGAATCATAAGAAGGAGAGGAGTAAGGACTATACTCGTGGCTCCGGATTGGCCAAGAAGGACTTGGTACCCGGAACTTCAAGAGATGCTCACAGAGGACCCGTGGCCTCTACCTCTAAGAAGGGACCTGCTCCAGCAGGGACCCTGTCTGTTCCAAGACTTACCGCGGCTGCGTTTGACGGCATGGCGGTTGAACGCCGGATCCTGAAGGAAAAAGGCATTCCGGATGAAGTCATCCCTACCCTGATCAAAGCCAGGAAGGATGTAACCGTACAGCATTATCACCGTATTTGGCGTAAATATGTTGCGTGGTGCGAGGCCAGGAAGGCCCCTACAGAGGAATTTCAACTGGGTCGTTTCCTGCATTTCCTGCAAACAGGACTGTCTATGGGCCTAAAATTAGGGTCCATTAAGGTTCAAATTTCGGCGCTGTCGATTTTCTTCCAGAAAGAACTGGCTTCAGTTCCTGAAGTTCAGACGTTTGTCAAGGGGGTACTGCATATACAGCCTCCTTTTGTGCCTCCAGTGGCACCTTGGGATCTCAATGTAGTTTTGGGGTTCCTAAAATCACATTGGTTTGAACCACTCACCACTGTGGACTTAAAATATCTCACATGGAAAGTGGTAATGCTGTTGGCCCTGGCTTCAGCCAGGCGTGTCTCAGAATTGGCGGCTTTATCCTATAAAAGCCCTTACCTAATTTTTCATACGGACAGGGCAGAATTGAGGACTCGTCCTCAATTTCTCCCTAAGGTGGTTTCAGCGTTTCACTTGAACCAGCCTATTGTGGTACCTGCGGCTACTAGGGACTTGGAGGACTCCAAGTTGCTGGACGTAGTCAGGGCCCTGAAAATATATGTTTCCAGGACGGCTGGAGTCAGAAAATCTGACTCGCTGTTTATCCTGTATGCACCCAACAAGCTGGGTGCTCCTGCTTCTAAGCAGACTATTGCTCGTTGGATTTGTAGTACAATTCAGCTTGCACATTCTGTGGCAGGCCTGCCACAGCCAAAATCTGTAAAAGCCCATTCCACAAGGAAGGTGGGCTCATCTTGGGCGGCTGCCCGAGGGGTCTCGGCTTTACAACTTTGCCGAGCAGCTACTTGGTCAGGGGCAAACACGTTTGCTAAATTCTACAAAATTGGATATCCTGGCTGAGGAGGACCTGGAGTTCTCTCATTCGGTGCTGCAGAGTCATCCGCACTCTCCCGCCCGTTTGGGAGCTTTGGTATAATCCCCATGGTCCTTACGGAGTTCCCAGCATCCACTAGGACGTCAGAGAAAATAAGAATTTACTTACCGATAATTCTATTTCTCGTAGTCCGTAGTGGATGCTGGGCGCCCATCCCAAGTGCGGATTGTCTGCAATACTTGTACATAGTTATTGTTACAAAAATCGGGTTATTATTGTTGTGAGCCATCTTTTCAGAGGCTCCTCTGTTATCATGCTGTTAACTGGGTTCAGATCACAGGTTGTACGGTGTGATTGGTGTGGCTGGTATGAGTCTTACCCGGGATTCAAAATCCTTCCTTATTGTGTACGCTCGTCCGGGCACAGTATCCTAACTGAGGCTTGGAGGAGGGTCATAGGGTGAGGAGCCAGTGCACACCAGGTAGTCCTAAAGCTTTACTTTTGTGCCCAGTCTCCTGCGGAGCCGCTGTTCCCCATGGTCCTTACGGAGTTCCCAGCATCCACTACGGACTACGAGAAATAGAATTATCGGTAAGTAAATTCTTATTTTAACCGAGATCTCTGAATTCTAATATTGTGTGGGATTTAAATCTAGTTACTGTTATCATTCAGGGTGCTGGGGAAACCACATGGTTCACTGTGACTGTAGGATATATGGGCCTCTTTCAAAGTGTAGCCACTGCGTCTTTGGTTTCCCCGCCCCCAAACGGTGACAGGCTGTGGCTTAGGGGGCACTGTGTGCGGTGATACAGGACCGGTTCTGCACGTGCACAGAACGGGTCTTGAGCCTGCGCAGGCACCCCACCATCGGAGAGGTACCCAAACCAGTGCAGGCGTCCCACCATGGGAAATGTATGCAAACCAGCATGGGCTCCCCACCATCAGTGACGCAAGCAAACCAGGGCAGGCGCCCCACCATTGGAGATGTACGCAAACTTGCGCAGGCAGCCCACCATCGGAGATGTACGCAAACCAGCGCAGGCACCCCCCATCGGAGATGTAAGCAAACCATCGTAGGCGCCCCACCATCGGAGATGTACGCAAACCAGCACAGGCACCCCACCATCGGAGATGTACGTAAACCATCGTAGGCGCCCCACCATCGGAGATGTACGCAAACCAGCACAGGCACCCCACCATCGGAGATGTACGTAAACCATCGTAGGTGCCCACCATCAGAGATGTATACAAACCAGCATAGATGCCCCACCATTGGAGATGTACGCAAACAAGCGCAGGTGCCCCACCATCAGAGATGTACCCAAATCAGAATTAGAGAAACCACAGCAGCTTTTTGCATGTGTTATGTTTTATCCAATAAGAATACATAAGGACATGTTTGTCGATTCTTAGTCTTTTTCATTTATAGGTGATTTTATGTTCAGTTATGAAATGGACATCCAAATCCGAACAAAAAAACGGTTCCGGTATGAATGGTCGACCATGTTATGGTCGACAATCATTAGGTCGACCACTATTGGTCGACATTGACATGGTCGACGTGGACACATGGTCGACACATGAAAGGTCGACACATGAAAAGGTCGACATGAGTTTTTTAACTTTTTGGTGTCATTTTTTGCGTAAAGTGACTGGGAACCCCAATTAGTGCACCGCGTGCCCTCGCATGGCTCGCTTCGCTCGCCATGCTTCGGGCATGGTGCCTTCGCTCCGCTACCGCTTCGCTCGGCACAGATTACCGTTCCAATCGTAGTCCACGTGGGTCGTAAAGTATGGAAAAGTTCCCCAAAAGAAAAAAAAGTTAAAAAACTCATGTCGACCTTTTCACGTGTCGACCTTTCATGTGTCGACCATTTTCATGTGTTGACCATGTGTCCATGTCGACCATGTCAATGTCGACCAATAGTGGTCGACCTAATGACTGTCGACCATAACATGGTCGACCATGTGAACGGATACCCAAAAAACCACTAGTCAAAATCGACACACATTGAATTAGATTTTTAAAAACATTTCAAAATCGAATGTTGGTAAATGAATTATTTGATTCAATTTCAATCAATTGAAGTCTCTCGCCAGGTCTGGAAAGGTATTTGGCTCTACTTCTCGGTCCTGCAGAGTTTACTGGGCTGCAACTTCCTCTGGCTAGGCTCCATGTGCGCCGCCATCTTGGATCTCCCTCCAGCTCCGGTCAGGCAATCCAGCTCAAGAATCCCTCATCAATTAAATATCACAGACCAGTCAGGTTACAACTATGATTGGGCAGCCTATGTAAACCCTTCCTGGTCTCTGCAGCATTGTCTGGTCATATTTCCCACTGTTGACTACTGGTGTTTCTCCTGGTGACTCTGGCCCTAATTCATGTTTGTACGCAAATGCATACATATCTGTGTTTTTCTAGGTTATAGAGCTGCTAATCATCGCAAGTGAAGCTGCCTCCCAGAAAAGAAGACAGACGCCCACCGGAGCCATTGCAAAGTCCTCTGCAGTTGCGTACTCATATGCAGCACCGACGCAATAACGAGGAACATGCATTCCTATGGTTGATTTATGGCTCCTATGGCAGATTGGTCGCGGCAGTAGGGATTTCTGACTACCTGGAAACCCCCCCTTATGAGCCAGATTTCTAATTTATGAGCCGGAGACAGCAGAGTTTCCGTCTCATTAAAAGCGTGACCAAGGAGCCCCTGCAGCAGCAGAAATCTATATAGCTCTCTGCACAGAGAATGTCTGTGCATGCTCAGCCACAGCAGCTACCTCCGTCCTCACAGTGCCGCCCGTCTGCTCCCACCTCCCAGGCCCTAGTGGTACAGTATGTATAAAATATACAGTATGAATACTGTATGTGAAGTGTGTGTGTTTGTGTTCTTGTGTATATATGTGTGTATGTATGTATGAATGTGTGCTATGTACGTATGTATGCATACATTTCAACGATTCAGGGGTCTATATTTTACCCCTTTCATTAGGACAGCAAGAGAAACAAATGAAATCCATACCTTATAAAGCCGATCACCCGTGTGCTCATAGTCCCAGACGTGGATACCGGTGGGGTCACAATGACGTCACTACATGTGCCAAGCGGCAGACATCACAACACTCTAGGAGGTGCGTCCACAGAAACATGCCCATCACCATGGCTACATACAAAAGTGTGTAGGGGCTTTAAGTCAGTCAGAACCCAAGATATCTGGCTGTTATGCTCAGATGGGGTCCACTGCTGTGAATTTGGATATCTCCGGTTCCCCAGAGACACTTTAAAAAAATCTGGTACCCCAGGAAAAAGTGGACCCTCAGCTATCAGCCCAGGGCCCTTAAACTCCTGGAACCCTTGGGCAACTGCCCATTGAGCCCATACGAAAATATGGCCCTGATCGCAAGACACTTTAGGGACTTTCATCATGGTCTTGCTTCTCTGAAATACAAAATGATTGACTGGATTACACTTTGCAAACTCGGAGGAAACAGAGATGCACATTTGTTACAGTGAGAGAAGAGGTGTATCTATACTCTTCAAACATTGCAACCCTTTGGGTTAAATGAACAGATTTCTTATAGTAGTTTTCTTTAATGTTGCCTTTTTTCTTTAGGTTTGTTTCTGGGCGTTCATTTTCCCATTTATCTGTCTGATATAACCCTGTAGAACCATCCAGTTTAATTGTGTAAGATTATACTGTGCAAACTATATATATAACCTATAGTACTGGATCACTGCTTACTAATCTTTTTCTAGGCAGCCTGTCTTTATTAAGTATATGTTTATTATTTAGACTTATACCACTTTTATACCAACTATAGCGGGTCGCACCCAGGAGCCTGACACGGTAGCTTCCCGGATTGTGACCCGCCTCAGGACCCTTTCACACCACTGAATCCAACCCGGCATATTGCCAGGCTGGTGACATCAGCGGTGATGCGGCGGGGGCGGTGCTTGGAGATCACATAATCTCCAAGTGCCACCTGTACATTCACTGTGAACGGGAGCCAGGTCGCTGCAACCCGGCTTCTCGTTTTACACAGCACAACTTGCCGTGTTGAACCCGTGTTCAACCCTGCAAGCTACCCGAGTTGTATTACCGGGTCACTCGACCCGGATTATTCCAATTGGGCCCATTTACACCGCGCAGCAACACGGGTAATGCATGCTCATGTGCAATAACCCGTGTTACTAGCTGGTGGTGTAAAAGGGGTATAAAATTACAAGGATAACCATGCTTGAGCACAGTTGACTTAAGACCTTATTCAATAAGGGTTGTAAATTCTGCTAAACAGCAGAATTTACAATCCTTTTGCTCGCATGCTGGGGGCCGCCCAGCGATGAGATCACGCTGAAATTGCAATTGACATGCAATTTCAACATGATCACTGAAATTGTGGAAGCCTCCTGCTGGCGCAGTCTGGCTGCGATGGCAGGAATCCAGCCGCCATTTTCACATTGCAGTGGCTGCATGTATGATGACACGCAGCCACCCCGATCACACCCACACCATACCCCCTGTTCCTACCGCCATGCTTCCCCGCTGCCGCTGCTACCCCCGCAACGCTCTGCCTTGCTAACCCGCAAACTCCTCTGCCTGTCAGTCAGGCAGAGGTGTTTGCAAATACTACGGGTCACCCGCATTAAATGCAGGCGCAGGACGGGACGCACTTCAGAAAGTGATTGAAAAACTTTTTCTTGATCGTGACATGGATGATGAGGATACAATTGTTTATAAGCAGTGGGTCCACACTGACCAAAGTAAACTGGTTACAATCACTAGTACTGTAGAACAATTCTGTGAAGTTATTTGTAGTGCTGTTGATGATGCAACAGCCCATTTGTATACAGCAAAGTCGCAGGCTAAATACTTACACCAGCTTAAGGAAACCATTCGACCAGAAACAGAAGCTATTGTGTGACTAGATTTTGCAGAAAATTATTAATATGTGTGTCAGTAAGCAATTCAAGGATTCCACTGGGACACTTTACAAGCAACACTTCACCCATTTTCTGTATACAGATAGAGCCATGCTCTATAGTGCAAATGCGTTGTGCTGTGACTGATCACAGTCGGCATTCGCTGCATTGGCGTGCATACACGTCCATTTGAAGGCACACTTGCCACAGGGCAATGATAAGCGTGGCTACATCTATTTTTTAGGCAAGATGATTGTGTGACACTTTAAACTGTGTGTTATTAGCGATACCCGTGACCATGTAGACATAACTGTGCTTGCCTTCATTACAGTAGTTATGAAAGACCTAGCGGAACAATTACAAAAATTGGACTGTATGTTCACTACTTTAGTGATGGTGCTAGTAAACATCTAGCCACCCACACCAGTCTGCAAGCATTGGAAATGCATCACATCTTGACACCTTTGGATCTGTATAGCTGGGCTGAAAAGATACATGGCATAAAGTTTTTCTACATGTCACAAAATTAAATACAAGACTTCAAAACCAAGCTGCATAGCCGTCTATAAACAGCAAAGACTGTGGTAGGAACACTTGCTCATCAACAATTTCGACCTATTAGTTATAATGAACTACACATATTCCGATTGTCATCAGATGACATGAAGACAGCAGGAACCACAGTTTGGGGGGTATCCAATTACAGGTGAAAATACATCAGGCGATTTATCCCCGATGTTTCACCCATATTTTTTTTACAGGCTATCCAATTTGATCGCCTGTAAAAAAAATATATATTATCTCTCAAAAACACACAGGTTCAGTGAAACAAAAATAAGATTTTACTCACCGGTAAATCTATTTCTCGTAGTCCGTAGTGGATGCTGGGGACTCCGTAAGGACCATGGGGAATAGACGGGCTCCGCAGGAGACTAGGCACTCGAAGAAAGATTTAGTACTACTGGTGTGCACTGGCTCCTCCCTCTATGCCCCTCCTCCAGACCCCAGTTAAGGAAGCTGTGCCCGGAAGAGCTGACATTACAAGGAAAGGATTTTGGAATCCAGGGTAAGACTCATACCAGCCACACCAATCACACCGTATAACTTGTGATAACATACCCAGTCAACAGTATGAACAACAACAGAGCATCAGACAAACCTGACGCAACCATAACATAACCCTTATTTAAGCAATAACTATACACAAGTATTGCAGAAGAAGTCCGCACTTGGGACGGGCGCCCAGCATCCACTACGGACTACGAGAAATAGATTTACCGGTGAGTAAAATCTTATTTTCTCTAACGTCCTAGTGGATGCTGGGGACTCCGTAAGGACCATGGGGATTATACCAAAGCTCCCAAACGGGCGGGAGAGTGCGGATGACTCTGCAGCACCGAATGAGCAAACACAAGGTCCTCCTCAGCCAGGGTATCAAACTTGTAGAACTTTGCAAAAGTGAACCCGACCAAGTAGCTGCTCGGCAAAGCTGTAATGCCGAGACCCCTCGGGCAGCCGCCCAAGAAGAGCCCACCTTCCTTGTGGAATGGGCATTTACTGATTTTGGAGGCGGCAAGCCAGCCGCAGAATGAGCCTGCTGAATCGTGTTACAGATCCAGCGAGCAATAGTTTGCTTTGAAGCAGGAGCACCCAGCTTGATGGATGCATACAGGATAAACAGCGAGTCAGGTTTCCTGACTCCAGCCGATCTGGCTACATAAATCTTCAAAGCCCTGACTACATCTAGTAACTTGGAATCCCCCAAGTCACGAGTAGCCGCAGGCACCACAATAGGTTGGTTCACATGAAAAGATGACACCACCTTTGGCAGAAATTGCGGACGAGTCCGTAATTTTGCCCTGTCCATATGGAAAACCAGATAGGGGCTTTTACATGACAAAGCCGCCAATTTTTGACCACTTTCCACGTGAGATATTTTAACTCCTCGGTCTTAAGCGGCTCAAACCAGTGAGATTTCAGGAAACTCAACACCACGTTAAGATCCCAAGGTGCCACTGGTGGCACAAAAAAGGGCTGAATATGCAGCACTCCCTTTACAAACGTCTGAACTTCAGGTAGAGAAGCTAGGTTTTGTATGAAAGAAAATAGATCGGGCCGAAATCTGGACCTTAATGGACCCCAATTCTAGGCCCAAAGTCACTCCCGACTGTAGGAAGTGAAGGAAACGGCCCAGCTGGGCTTCCTCTGTAGAGGCATTCCTGGCCTCACACCCAGCAACATATTTTCGCCGTATACGGTGATAATGTTTAGCCGTCACGTCCTTCCTAGCCCTTATCAGCGTAGGAATAACCTCATCCGGAATCCCTTTTTTCTACGAGGATCCGGCGTCCAACCGCCATGCCGTCAAACGCAGCTGCGGTAAGTCTTGGAACATACAAGGTCCCTGCTGCAACAGATCCTGCCCTAGAGGCAGAGGCCATGGGTCCTCTGTGAGCATTTCTTGCAGCTCTGGATACCAAGTCCTTCTTGGCCAATCCGGAACAATGAGTATTGTTCTCACTCCTCTTTTCCTTATGATTCTCAGCACCTTGGGTAAGAGAGGAAAAGGAAGAAACACATAAACCGACTGGAACATCCACGGTGTCACCAGTGCGTCTACAGCTATCGCCCGAGAGTCCCTTGACCTGGCGCAATACCTCTGTAGCTTTTTGTTGAGGCTTGATGAAGTCCCCACTCTCCCGGGTGGAGGTCGTGCCTGCTGAGGAAGTCTGCTTCCCAGTTGTCCACTCCCGGAATGAACACTACTGACAGTGCGCTTGCTCCGCCCAGCGAAGAATTCTGGTGGCTTCTACCATCGCCACCCTGCTCCTTGTGCCGCCTTGGCGGTTTACATGAGCCACTGCGGTGATATTGTCTGACTGAATCAGAGCCGGTTGGTCGCGAAGCAGGGTCTCCGCTTGGCTTAGGGCGTTGTATATGGCCCTTAGTTCCAGGATATTGATGTGAAGGCAAGTCTCCTGCCTTGACCACAGGCCTTGGAAATTTCTTCCCTGTGTGACTGCCCCCCACCCTCGGAGGCTTGCATCCGTGGTCACCAGGACCCATTCCTGAATGCCGAATCTGCGACCTTTGATACGGTGAGCACTCTGCAGTCACCACAGGAGAGACACCCTGGCTCTGGGGGATAGGGTGATTAACCGATGCATCTGAAGATGTGATCCGGACCACTTGTCCAGTAAGTCCCATTGGAAGGTCCTCGTATGGAACCTGCCGAAGGGAATGGCCTCGTATGATGCCACCCTCCTTCCCAGGACTCGAGTGCAGTGATGCACTGACACCTGTTTTGGTTTTAATAGATTCCTGACCAGTGTCACGAGCTCCTGAGCTCTCTCTATTGGGAGATAAACCCTTTTCTGGTCTGTGTCTAGGATCATGCCTAGGAGAGGCCGATGAGCTGTAAGAACCAACTGCGACTTTGGAATATATAGAATCCAGCCGTGTTGCCGTTACACTTCCAGAGAAAGTGATACGCTGTTCAGAAACTGCTCTCTTGATCTCGCTTTTATGAGGAGATCGTCCAAGTACGTGATAATAGTGACACCTTGCTTCCGCAGGAGCACCATCATTTCCGCCATTACCTTGGTGAATATTCTCAAGGCTGTGGAGAGACCAAACGGCAACGTCTGAAATTGGTAATGACAATCCCGTACCGCAATTCTGAGGTACGCCTGATGAGGTGGATAAATGGGGACATGAAGGTATGCATCCTTTATGTCCCGAGTCACCATAAAATCTCCCCCTTTCAGGCTTGCAATAACCGCTCTTAGCGATTCCATCTTGAACTTGAACCCTTTCAGGTTCAGGGATTTTAAATTCAATATGGGTCCGACCGAACTGTCTGGTTTCGGGACTACAACATGGTCGAATAATAACCCCCTCCTTGTTGAAGATACAATTTGTGAATTGCAGTTAACACTGTTTCCCTCTCGTGGGGGGAAGCCAGCCTAGCCGTCGGTGAGGGGGCATCTTCTCAAAGTCCAGCTTGTATCCCTGAGACACAATATCTATTGCCCAGGGATCTAACAGGGAGTGAACCCACTTGTGGCTGAACTTACGAAGGCGTGCCCCCACCGGGCCTAGCTCCGCCTGTGGAGCCCCAGCGACATGCGGTGGATTTTTGTAGAGGCCGGGGAGGACTTCTGTTCCTGGGAACTAGCTGTGTTGTGCAGCTTCTTTTCTCTGCCCCCGCCTCTGGCAAGAAAGGACGCACCTCGGACTTTCTTGTTTCTTTATTCGAAAGGCTGCATTTAATAACGTCGTGCTTTCCTAGGCTGTGCAGGAATATAAGGCAAAATATCAGAATTACCAGCTATAGCTGTGGAGACCAGGTCCGAGAACCCTTCTCCACACAATCCTCAGCCTTCCATATGCCTCTTAAGTCGGCATCATCTGTCCATTGCATATTCTACAGGACACGTCAAGCAGAAATCGACATAGCTTTGACTCTAGGACCCAGTATACCCATGTCTCTTTGGGCATGTTTTTTATATATACCCATCTCTTAAGATAGCATCTTTAATATATATATATATATCTCTATATATACATATATATATATATATATATATATATGCATACTAGGGTCTCAATCTCTGCTGATAAAGTACCTGTCCACGCTGTCACAGCGCTATAAACCCATGCCGACACAATCGCCGGTCTGAGTAGTGTACTAGAATGTGCACGCTATCTGCAGGATCCCTGAGAGTAGCTAGTGCTACCTTCTGTGCAAACGTGACACCCTAGGGGAAGATTACCATCACATCCTGGCCCTAGTGGGGAAAGGATACTGCCTGAGAATCTTTTGTGGGAAGCTGCAGTCTCTTGTCTGGAGATTCCAGCTCTTTTTCCTCATGAGAGGAGGGAAATTTACCTCAGCTTTCTTCCCCTTAACATGTGTACCCTTGTGTCAGGGACAAATGAGTCATCAGTGATATGCATATCATCTTTTATTACAATAATCATATATTGAATACCTTTCAGCCATTTTGGCTGTAACTTTGCATTATCGTAGTCGACACTGGAGTCAAACTCTGTGTCGATATCAGTGTTTATTATTTTGGATAGTGAGCATTGTGAGACTCTGAAGGTCTCTGTGACAGGGACAGACATGGGTAGATTTCCTGTCTGTTCTCTAATCTTTTGTGCAATAAATTCACCTCAGCACTTACACATATCCAAACAGGTGTCGACATTTTTGCTCTATCTCCTCCTTAGGGGAGCCTTTTACCTCAGACATGTCGACACACACGTACCGACACACCACACAAACAGGGTATGCTCTATTTGAAGACAGTTCCCCCACAAAGCCCTTTGGAGAGACAGAGAGAGAGTATGCCAGCACACACCCCAGCGCTATATGACCCAGGAATCACACAGTAACTTAGTGTTAACCCAGTAGCTGCTGTATATATTGTTTTTACGCCAAATTTATGTGTCCCCCCCCCCCCCCCCCTCTCTTTTTCACCCTCTCTATCGTGCAGGGGAGAGCCTGGGGAGCTTCCTCTCAGCGGAGCTGTGGAGAGAAAATGGCGCTGGTGAGTGCTGAGGAAGAAGGCCCCGCCCCCTCAGCGGCGGGCTTCTCCCGCGATTTTGTGTAAAATTAATGGCGGGGGCTCATGCATATAACAGTGTCCAACTGTATATATGCTGCTTTTTGCCAGGAGGTAATCAATTGCTGCCCAGGGCGCCCCCCCCTGCGCCCTGCACCCTACAGTGACCGGAGTGTGTGGGTTAGTGTGGGCGCAATGGCGCACAGCTGCAGTGCTGTGCGCTACCTCATATGAAGACAGGAGTCTTCTGCCGCCGATTTTGACGTCTTCTTGCTTCAACCCGCCGGCTTCTGTCTTCTGGCTCTGCGAGGGGGACGGCGGCGCGGCTCCGGGAACGGACTACAAGGTCAGGTCCTGTGTTCGATCCCTCTGGAGCTAATGGTGTCCAGTAGCCTAAGAAGCGCAACCTTGCCGCAGTTAGTAGGTTTGCTTCTCTCCCCTCAGTCCCACGTAGCAGAGAGCCTGTTGCCAGCAGAAGCTCTCTGAAAATAAAAAACCTAACTAAAATACTTTCTTATTAGCAAGCTCAGGAGAGCTCACTAAAAGCACCCAGCTCTGGCCGGGCACAGGTTCTAACTGAGGTCTGGAGGAGGGGCATAGAGGGAGGAGCCAGTGCACACCAGTAGTACTAAATCTTTCTTAGAGTGCCCAGTCTCCTGCGGAGCCCGTCTATTCCCCATGGTCCTTACGGAGTCCCCAGCATCCACTAGGACGTTAGAGAAATCCCTGATAGCCGGTGCGAGCCGCGGCTTTACGGGGCTAATTGGATAGCCCCTGGCGGGACAATGAGCCGTGTTAATTTACTGCGGCTAATTGGATAACCCCTTTAGTGTCACTATGACCACAGTCACAAAAAATGTAGACAAAAGTGATCTGCAACCTGGGACATACATAGAAGCAGTGTACAATAACATCTGGTACATTGGCTATATTCAATGTAATGAGGAGGAACAAGATGTGCTGGTACACTTTATGACACAAAACCAATCAACAAATGTGTTGTCCTGGCCTTCAGTGTTTTGTTCCTTTTATTCACGTCCCCTGTGTAACGAAAGTGCCCACTATCCAAGGAAGTACTGGAAGGCACTGTCTGCTGACACTTTAAGGAAAATTACAGACCGTTACAACAGGTTCCAAACAAGGGAAATATAATGTGATTGTTGACTCAACTTAAGTTATGGACTCAAGTTATGTTTAAGTTTTTAAATTTCATGATTTCTTGTGTTAATTATGTATGCCGTACAATAGTAATTGAACATCAATACAACACAAAAGAAGCACCTGAATCAATCTGCGCACTATTGTGATACGAGTGTGATATGAAAGGGTGAGAGTGGGGTTTTCTGACTGACTTCCATTTTGTGCCGCAGTAACTATGCCACATAATGACAAGAGAATAGCAAGGGTGTTTGTCTTATGAAAGGGTGTTTGTCTCATGCTAGAAGAAGGATTCTTGTTATAGACAAGGACTCGTGTTGTTATTTTCAGTTTGTTATAGACAAGGACTCATGTTGTCATTTTCAGTTAGATAAGATGTTTCAGAACCCCCGGAATGTACCCACATATGGATAGATTGTGTTTTTAGTTTTGTATAAAGGACGGGGAATGTTAGGGGAATTTCGGAATCCACCTGAGACGCTAGCAGACGTGCTGCGTGTGAATACCGAATTTCCCCTTGAGATGATCGTCCTGAGATTCCCCGATCCAGAGTGCTCAAGTGATGCTACAATATTCAGTAAGATATTGATGTAGTTTCTTGATATTATACCTATATTTATGATTATGTATTAATACCTGACGAAAATACTATAAGAACTAATAAATTATTTACTATTGAGACATAAAAGTGTTGTTTGTTTTGCTGCATTAAAGTGTAAGCCTGTTCTGGGCAACAGTGAGCGCAGAATGTATTGAGCAATCTCACACACCCTAGTTCTATACAGCAAGACATTTTTGGCGTAGTCGGCAGGATCTATGTTTTCTTATATCTCGGTGTAGGATACTGATAGTGTAAAACGCTTTTGTACAGTGGTGGGTCCTGGCCAGACTTACCTCTGTGCAAAGTTTTGTCAATTGGCAGGTTGCCAAGTTTTCGCCGATATATAACAACATAGCACGGTAAGGATGTTTCGTAAAGGAAAAAAGGCTGGAGCGGAGCAAATAACCATCCCAGGGTGGACTGAAAGTCCCTACAATATTATAGCACAGGAGTTATTAACGTCAGGTTTAGCAGAATCATGGGATGGTAAACTCAAGAATGCAGAACCCCTCGATGTTGTATATGTACTTGAGGGGGTCCCTGCCAAGGCAGGTGATGTAATGGCGCTGGGAAGACGGTGCTGGATACTAGTATCAGCATACCGTAAAATGCACCAAAGATATGAGCAGTTACAATCACGTTATTTAGATATAGAACAAACAGTAATTGAACAACAAGGAAAGATAGGATTGTTACAGTGCAGCAATCAGATGTTATCAGAAAAAGCCCAGAAAAATCAGATTGTTGCCGAGAAGGCTGCTGTTAAAGTAGCCCAGAACAAATATAAAAAAAGAAAGGGAAGGGTAAACACCCGAAAAGTACGAGCAATTATTGCTTCTGCCGATCTTCAATGGGATCCCGATACATGGGATGGTGATGTATGGGATAGTAGTAGTGAGGAGGAGGAAGAGGACAAGGGGGGATGGGATCCTCCCAATCCTGTCATTGACCCTCCTGGGGCAAATGCTTGTCCTGTCTCGCGCAGGCAATTAACTAAGGTTGCAGAAGGTGGAGGGCAGGCAGTCCTCAAAGAGAAAATGATACTGCAAGATTTCACTCAAAATGAAGTTATGGAACTATTGACCAAATTTTCACAACGCCCCGGGGAAGGCGTCCTTACCTGGCTGGTCCGTTTGGTAGAGGATGGCGCTGGAGGGGTTGATGTAGATAGACAAGATGTTGCAAAATTTGGAACTCTATCCAAAGATAGGACAATTATGAGGGACGCACAGTTATGGTTTGCCAGAGAGGGTAATGCTCAAGTACAAACTAATCTCTTAACAGTGGTTGCATACGGGGTAAATTCCCGGTACACTGATGAGATACCTACCTCTGACAAACCATGGACAACCCTCAGAGAGTGTGTTCAACGATGTAAGGAAGAGGCTATGAAAGCCGCTGTGCTTTTAGAAGAAGCCGCTGAATATTTACAAGGAAGGGTTTCAGTAGCAGCTCGGGCTAGGCTCGTGAAGACAGCTCCCCCTGCATATAAGCCAGTGGTTCTGACATTATTAATTTCTATGACAGATCAAAGATGGGAAGATGTAATCGATAAGATGCGGGAATTACAGGACATGGGAGAATGGAATAGGGATAGAGCAGAGTCAAACACTAGAGGAGGGAGTGGAGAACAGGGATACAGACAAACCGGCAATGCAGATAATAGAGTATCCAGACGGGAAATGTTCCAAGCTCTTTTGAAAGCAGGAATAGATAAAGAAACCATAGATGGGAAAGATACTCCCTATTTATGGAAATTGTATAAGCAAAAAATTTTGTCAGGCAAGAAAATTGCTTTTGCAGGGAATACCAGTGAGAAAAAGGTAAAAGAATTTAGGGATCAAGAAAAAGCAATTAAGGGAGGAAAATTGCCTGACTGGGAGATGTTTGAAAAATTATATCCCTGGGAGGATATTGCCGCTAAAGTAGCAACACGTTTGAAGCCTACTGCTCCTCCCGAGGAACAGGAAGATTCAGAGGGTGATGCATAGGTAGCCAGCCAAGCCCCTGTATGGATTCGTCATGATGAGAGACCTTATGTCAAATTAGGAATCCATTGGTCACGGGGCAATGTACAAGAGGTCCCCGCGTTAATTGACACAGGGGCGGAGGCTACCCTAATATATGGAAATCCCAATAGATTTAAAGGACCCCGAATTAAAATTGCAGGGTTGGGGGGTCGAGTAACTGAAGGGGTACAGGTGGAAATACCTCTAAAAATAGGAAATTTACCTATTAAGAAATGCCGAGTACTAATAGTACCC
The DNA here is from genome assembly GCF_028390025.1 of Pseudophryne corroboree. Lineage (NCBI taxonomy): Eukaryota > Metazoa > Chordata > Amphibia > Anura > Myobatrachidae > Pseudophryne > Pseudophryne corroboree. The sequence goes on along the minus strand of NC_086450.1, from coordinate 194,852,709 downwards.
ATTAGAGAATATATTATAGGCATTGATGTTTTAAAAGGACTGACCCTTTATTTAGATACAGGAAAATTTAGTTTTGGAGTCAGAAGTAATTGTATTCAGGCCAGACCTATTGTGGTGGGAAAAGTAAAAATGCCCCCAGTACATGTCCCACCTGCAACTAAATTAATTGCAATGAAACAATATCGGATACCGGGGGGCCATCAAGAAATAAGCGAAACCATTAAAGAATTAATGGATACAGGGGTGGTACGATATACCACTACTGCTTGGAATAATCCGATATGGCCAGTGAAAAAGAGCGATGGCTCCTGGCGCATGACAGTGGATTATAGAGAACTGAATAAATATACACCCCCATTGACAGCTGCGGTACCGGAAACAATAACTATTATAGAACAAATACAGGTGCATCCAGGGACCTGGTATGTCGTACTAGATCTGGCCAATGCGTTCTTTACAATACCTATAGAAGAGAGGGCACAAGACCAGTTTGCCTTCTCTTGGATGGGTAGGCAGTACACTTTTTGCCGATTACCGCAGGGATGGATACACAGTCCCACAATCTGCCAGAGAGTAGTAGGGGAACATTTAGATGAATTCAAGTTACCAGCTAATATGCAGATATCACATTATATCGATGATATAATGATTCAAGGAAATACTGAAGAACAGGTCAAAGAACAATTAGACTTGTTAATAAAACACATGAAAAATAAAGGGTGGGAGATTAATCCCGCCAAGGTGCAGGGACCTGCACAAGCGGTGAAGTTTTTGGGGATACAGTGGAATAAAGGACATAGGGAAATCCTCCCTAAAGCCAGGCAGAAGATCCTAGATTTCCCTACCCCCAAAAACAAACAAGAAACCCAATCTTATATTGGGCTGTTTGGCTTTTGGAGGCAGCATATTCCTCATTTAGGACAGTTACTTTCCCCCTTGCGAAAGGTGACACGCAAGAAATATGCATTTACTTGGGGGGAGGAACAGCAACAGGCATTTGAAGATGCCAAGCAAGCAATTCAACAAGCAGTAGATTTGTGGCCCATGGAAGATGGAGAGGTAGAATTACATGTATCAGCACAAGAACAATATGCTACTTGGTCACTGTGGCAAAAGCAAAGTGGCAAGAGAGTACCACTAGGATTTTGGAACAGAAAATGACCCGATGCAGGAGAGAAGTACACTCCCTTGGAGCAACAGTTACTAGCTTGCTATTGGGCATTAGTGGATACTGAACAGTTAACAATAGGACACTCTGTATTGATGAGACCACGCATACCAATTATGCAATGGATAATGTCTAATCCAAAGTCAAATAGGATAGGCCATGCCCAAGAACAGAGTATTATAAAATGGAAATGGTATATTTCAAAAAGGGCAAAACAGGGAGAGGGAGGTGTGGCATCCTTACATGAAAAAATTACAGATATTCCAGTAGATGGAGTGAGTACAGCTTCTCCTAAAGAACAGCTAGAAGAATCACCAGTAAAATGGGGGTAAACCTTATTCTGAGTTAAGCAACAAATCTCAATGTCACACATGGTTTACAGATGGATCTGCACGTTATGTTGCGGGAAGAAGGAAGTGGAGATCAGTTGCGTTTAATCCCCGCATGTCTAAGACATTAGAAATAGAAGGGGAAGGAAAGAGTAGCCAATATGCCGAATTATTTGCAGTATATTTGGCCCTTAGACAGGAAATTGGAGGTGAATGTAATATTTATACTGATTCATGGTCAGTAGCCAATGGATTAGCCACATGGATGATGAGCTGGAAGAAACATGATTGGAAAATTCATGGGAAAGAGTTATGGGGAAAGGAAGTCTGGGAGGACATTGAAGTTATCACTAAACAAACAAAAGTAACTGTTTTCCATGTTGATGCACATGTACCATTAGACTCACTTGAACATTTGTTTAATTCACAAGCAGATGCACAAGCCGCCATTGCTAAGTCATCTCAGGAGCCAGTGGCAGGAGAGACGAAGGAATTGGAATCATGGTTACAGGGTACAGCCCTTTGGGCACACCAAAAGAGTGGACATCTGGGAGAAAAGGCAACTTACAGGTGGGCGCAAGAAAGGGGTATTCCCCTCACATTAGACATTGTGAAATCTGTGATTATACGGTGTCCCTTGTGTCAACACTCCCAAAAGAGGGAAGTGCCCCATACTGTAATGGGTCATATTGGAAGAGGTAAGTTACCTGGACAAATCTGGCAGATGGACTTTATTGGACCCCTGCCAGAAAGTCGAGGGTGTAAATTTGCATGTACAGCAGTAGATACATACTCAGGATTAATGGTAGCTTTCCCCTGTAAGACTGCTACACAATGGAGTACTATTAGGACACTTGAGATTATAGTACAATATTATGGTATGCCCTTACAGATTCAAACAGACAATGGTAGCCATTTTACAGGACAACAAGTAAAAAATTATGCTCTTGAGCATAATATTGAGTGGTTGTACCACATACCTTATTACCCGAAAGCGGCAGGGTTAATAGAAAGAATGAATGGATTATTAAAATCCACTCTGAAAAAAGTTAATGGATCTGATAAGTTTGGGCAATGGAGAGATAATATCTCAGAAGCTTTACAGATAATAAATAACCGACCATTGACAGAATCCACAACTCCTCTGATGAGGATGTTGACCCCCAATTTATCAATCAAGGCAGCACATAAAGTAGAAAGCCTTATTTATTGGAAAATTCACGAAAAGGCGATAGAACCGTACAGAGCTACGCCCATGTCGGCAGGGTTGGACATGTATGCTATAAACCCTGATGTTATTGTTCCTTATGGGATTAAGGTTATACCTACTGGGATAGGTTGCAAAATGCCTTCTAATTATTATGGACAGTTGTCAACCCGTTCTAGTATGGCCAAGAACGGAATAATAGTGATAGGAGGAGTAATTGACCCCGACTATCAAGGAGAAATTAAAATAGTTGTGATGAATTTGAGCCCAGACCCCTGCGTAATCTGTGAAGGGGACCGAGTGGCACAATTGTTAATAATACCCATTTTGATAGAGCCTATCCAATTGGGAGAAGCTCCAACCGAACTTACTGTTCGAGGAGACAAAGGTTTTGGTTCATCTAACACTGTGAATGTAGGAGCAAAAATCTGGGTACAGAAGCCTCAAGGGCCGCCTGAACCGGCTGAGGTTATAGCTGTGGGAAAAGACAGAGTACTCTTAATAATGAAACCAGGACAAGAGAAATGGGAATATGTACCTCAAGAAAAATGTTATTTGTGAGAGTAACACACTGATTTTGTACCTATAGATTGTCGTGAGGCTCAGTCTTGGAATCCTTGGAATTGTTTTATTGGTCGTCCCCTCTAGTACATGGACACCTGGATTGAAGATAGAGAAACGAGAGTTGCATACTGTACGGTGGGGATGGAACAATGCCACCATACCAAGAACCCAAGATAATTTCACTTGTCAGGCCAATCAGCGCTGTACTAATATAGTAAATATAACAATCCCAGGAACGATGTGGGCTGGACCGCCTGATCCACAAAGAAACAGATATCGACCTACATTTGCCTTACATCAGTCAGAAGGCAATATCACAATTAATGCTGCAGTAAATATAAGTTGCTGCTCCAAACCTTATAGGTTCCGATTTCTCCCTAAAGAAGAGAAGAATAAAGAATATAAGAATTGTTCTAAACAAGGAGCAACCACATTTCGGTTAGCTGTAAAAGACGTTTTAATTTTGGTATGTCATAATGCTACTGAAAATAAAAAATCGAACGTGGTGGGCACAAGATTTAATGTTTATTGATATCAATGCATCACGAATCGATATTGGACATGTTAAAAGATTACCATCTACATGTGAAAATGTAGGTACACAAGCTCAAAAGACTGTGTTAGTCACACAAGTTGTTTTCCCTCCCAATAATAGACAATGTATATCCCGGCAACGACGTGCCTGGTATGATACATTGTTGGGAGGATATGGGACTCTAACAGGAGTATTAAATGGGATAGATATTGAAACATTAGCCAATAGGATTCATAGCGCCGGTAGTAAATTAAATGACGGACTTACATTACAAGCAAAATGGATGCCTACTATTTTTGAGCCAGCCAAAATATCGGCTGGAATAGATACTTTAATGAACCAGCTAATTAATGCTAGTAATGATTTGCTGTTGGATTTGATACCAACATTACTAAATTTATAAATTGGACCGTCTGTACACTACAGACTATGTATGAGCAACAACAAAAAGGCGTTATGCAAACTATGCTAATGACCGGAAATGAACAAGTATGGAGAACAATTTTTAATACAAGTCTGTCCAGGGACGCTTGGATACACTTGGAAGCTGCTAAAATGATTTGTAATGACACCATATGCCAAGGTATTTTAACTATGTATAATGTAACCAAAGTTATTCAAATGTGTAAATATATTGTAATGCCTTTGTTGTTAGGACCATCTGGTGGAGAATGGTACTGGTTCCCCACTATGAAAGGAGAATATATAGATGAGAATAATAGAACTCATGATTTGAGTATTTGTACACCCACTTTACAAGGCAAGATATGTAGAGTACAATCTGCAGTTTATGAACCTTGCTTATTAGAGAATGGAGTAAATTTATGTAAATGGCTAGTTTTACCTTTGTCATATACAATGATGATGGAGGTAGCCCCACAAGAAGTATGTTTGGTAACTGATACACCAGCCATACCTGGAATGGTAGTTCCATTTTCCGGATGTATTAGTAATGTTAGTTCCTTAACCTGGGAAAATGAGACATTTATATTGTATGCTGACCGTGAAGAACATGTTACAAAATATTGGAGTCCACAAAATTTAAGTATTCCCCAATGGGATTTGAAGTTAGATAAACTACATACAATTATGAAACAATCCAAAGTTATTGAAGATCATATCAAATATCTAAATCAATCTATTGTAACTCATCAAGTGACAACAACAATAATTGCTGATCAATTACAGAAAATTGGTTCTGATGTCCAGGATGCAACTTCTCATCATTGGTGGGACTTGTTTACTGGATATTCTCCGTCTGCATCCAATATGCTAAATTTTCTGATACATCCTGTTCTCATACTGTGTATAATAATAATAATTTTATCTATTTTGAACTGTGTGGTATTTTACCGCATATGTTGTAAACGACAAAAGGTTGTAATGGCAAGTTATGCGTTATAATTGGAATCAGTCAAGGGCCGTTTGTGATACGAGTGTGATATGAAAGGGTGAGAGTGGGGTTTTCTGACTGACTTCCATTTTGTGCCGCAGTAACTATGCCACATAATGACAAGAGAATAGCAAGGGTGTTTGTCTCATGCTAGAAGAAGGATTCTTGTTATAGACAAGGACTCGTGTTGTTATTTTCAGTTTGTTATAGACAAGGACTCATGTTGTCATTTTCAGTTAGATAAGATGTTTCAGAACCCCCGGAATGTACCCACATATGGATAGATTGTGTTTTTAGTTTTGTATAAAGGACGGGGAATGTTAGGGGAATTTCGGAATCCACCTGAGACGCTAGCAGACGTGCTGCGTGTGAATACCGAATTTCCCCTTGAGACGATCGTCCTGAGATTCCCCGATCCAGAGTGCTCAAGTGATGCTACAATATTCGGTAAGATATTGATGTAGTTTCTTGATATTATACCTATATTTATGATTATGTATTAATACCTGACGAAAATACTATAAGAACTAATAAATTATTTACTATTGAGACATAAAAGTGTTGTTTGTTTTGCTGCATTAAAGTGTAAGCCTGTTCTGGGCAACAGTGAGCGCAGAATGTATTGAGCAATCTCACACACCCTAGTTCTATACAGCAAGACAACTATGCAGCTGACGGTACTAGATCTCTGAAAGAGGTTTTTCCAACCCTCCACCACTAGTTCAAGTGCAAAGAATAGAGAAACAGTTGCACCAGCGCATATATAAAATAAAGATACTTATTCCAATGATTGGGAAGATGATGTTATATTTTCATCTTTTTTCCTCAGTCAAATGACATGCAAATTTGAAAGAGAAACAAAAAATGCATAGTATAATACTGTTTTAATAAATAGCATGCATGACAAAATATTGTAAAAATCCCGACATGGATAATAATAAAAAACACATGAAATGGAATTAAAAAAAGACAAAGTGTAGCACCAAATGTGCATCCATATAAGACTGGGTAATGAATGTAATTACCAATATGTTAAGAGAACTGTTTTACTAGTTCTCAAATACGCATGCACCAGAAATAATCCATATGTGGGCGCAGCATACAAAACACATTCAAATGGTAGGGTATCCTAAACCGACTCGCGGGATGAATAATTACCAATTCGTTGTAAAGAACTGGCAACGCACAGATCTTAAAGGCATGTGAATAGGAAAAATGTCCCGGGCTGCAGCTCTAAGTATTTCCGTAACATCCACCTCGGCGATTGTCCGGTTCCTCAATAGCGGCACCCATGCGTTCTGACCCTCGCCGGGGTCTTTCTCAAGGCTTACCTTGAGAAAGACCCCGGCGAGGGTCGGAACACGTGGGTGCCGCTATTGGGGAACCGGACGATCGCTGAGGTGGATGTTACGGCAGTACTTTTGGTGCTACACTTTGTCTTTTTTTAATTCCATTTCATGTGTTTTTTATTATTATCCATGTCGGGATTTTTACAATATTTTGTCATGCATGTTATTTATTAAAACAGTATTATACTATGCATTTTTTGTTTCTCTTTCAAATTTGCATGTCATTTGACTGAGGAAAAAAGATGAAAATATAACATCATCTTCCCAATCATTGGAATAAGTATCTTTATTTTATATATGCGCTGGTGCAACTGTTTCTCTATTCTTTGCACTTGAGTAATTGAACATCAACTTCATGATTTTTTTTTCTCCAATATGAAACAGAGTACCATGCTGTTTTTTTGAGTGGTAGTGATGTATACCTTTGTTAAGCACCTAAAAAAATTGGGCTATCTAATGTTGATTGAACCTAGCGTTTTTAAGTATTTTTGAAAAACGTGCGTTTTTGCCGTAACTCAAAACGTAAAGGCAGATAAAGTGATTTAGTTTGGATTTTTGAATTCAGAAGGAAGAGTTACCTTAGGGGTACCTTTTGTGGTGATCCCTTAATAAACACCCATCATGCTTCAAATAAACTGGATAAAGAAGAACAGTGGAGATATTTGTCAGAAATAGTATTTTTTACATCCTCTCTTAACTAAAAAAATTTTCATAAAAATCTGAGATGGGTGGTGGACAAGCCTGGTTGAACTGACATGGAATGACCCATATATAGATATAAATCTATACATTATATATAGCTATATACATTATTTATGTCAGATGGTCCTGCACTCTTAATGGCACTAACTTTGCCCAGTGCCCCCACAACAAATTAAACATACTGTACCTCCCGGTTTTAAAAAAAATGAACACGGACACAGTGGAGTAGTTCAGATCAACATTTAATCCGCTTTGGTAACCTGTTGCTCTTATTACTATAGTTTTTACTTGCCACTGCAGGACACACCACTGAGTGGCAATAGATATGCCCATAGGTGGAACTAAACATGCCTTTTGGGGCGGAGCATGACACCCCTCGGTGGCGCATTCTGCGCTCGACGATAATCTCCCTGAAACTAGTTTTCAAAAGTAGGCAAGTATACCCAGCTATAGGTAAAACAAAAGGGAAGGCTGCGCTCAAAGATGATGTTGTATTAAATAGTGAGAGAATGGGAATAAATGTTTACAATCAATATAATTCATATACAAGGTGAATGGATAAAATATATGAATCAATACATATAAAAAAAGGTTTTACCCTATCAATGTCCACATAGGTGTGGTGATATTTACAGTCAGGACACTGGAACAGTGGAGCCAAACCATCCCCTGGTATTGTGGTACCCATTCAGCTTGGAGAGGAACCCAGCAAAGCATTGCTTGTGGAGGACAACTGACACCGTAATGCTTCAGGAATTTGCCCAATACGGGACTTGCTAAGAACATATTTCCCTCTAACGGTGAACTGCCCAGTATACCTCCCTGTGGAGCTCAATACTCTGCAAAGAAACCAGTGTACATTCATCTTGACTACAGGGGTAATACAGGAACGAACTCCTTCAGTGAAACACTTCTCCAGCGATAGATTCTTTATTTCCTGACATTGATAGGGCAATTTTTTTTTTATATGTATTGATTCATGTCTTTTATCCATTCACCTTGTATATGAATTTTATTGATTTATTAAATTGTAAATATTTATTCACTATCATTATTTAATACATCATCTTTGAGCGCAGCCTTGCCTTTTGTTTTACCTGTATTTGTTTAATGTGGGAGTGACTCCCCCTTGTACCAAAAGGCAGCTGCTCAGTAAAGCACCCCATGTCCCAAGCACCTGAATATACCTAGGTATAAACACCACTTTTTTCTGTAAGTGTGCCCAGCTGCCTCCTCCCATTCCCATCAGCTGCAGTCACATAGAAACACACAGCAGGCATGTGTGGCGAGCCCCCACCCCCACCTGAGTGCTGAGACCCGGCTCCTATCAGCTGCCACAGACATGTCTGAAGCTCGTGGTACATACAGCAGCATGAGAAAGTGTACAGAGAGTGGAGTAGGTACAGCTGTCCTCCCACTGCTCCGTGTCCTCCCCCAGCAGTCTGCCCTTACCACAGCGATATCCCTCCACCTGCAGCAGCTGTGGCAACAAGTAGATCCTCATCTTTACCGCTGTGGGTGCAGGCCTCCCTCTGTGTCCTGGCAGTCCTCCCTGATGGAGGCCCCGGTGCCCTATATAAAATATTTATACTAATATTCCTTGCACTTTGCACAGAATACAAGTACATTGGTGACAATTCATCCACATACAAACTAAAGTCACTGAAATACACTCGCTGCAGGCAGCACTGGGATTTCTTCAGAAGCATCTACAGCACAGTTAGAAGGCCACTGTGCCATGGAATTACAAGTTCCAGAATTCCCATGCCCTTAATTTAAATATCTTCAAAGCATAGGCAAACGCAGGGGTTTTTCTAGTTGCATGGAAACCCCCTTCCCCACAGCATGGCCAGTGGCCACTACATTCTGTATGAAGGGTGGAATGGCCAGTGGCAGCAGATTTTCCTACCAAGTCTGCCCTATGTGTGTCTGTGGATCTGCGTGCTCAATCATTGCTCCAGAGCATAGGTTCTCAAACTCGGTTGTCGGGCAGACTATAGCTTGTTACATGCTAATTATTAGTGATGAGCGGGTTCGGTTTCCGAGAAACCGAACCCACCCGAGCTTTACCTTTTTTTTACACGGGTCCGAGCAGACTCGGATCCTCCCGCCTTGCTCGGCTAACCCGAGCGCGCCCGAACGTCATCATCCCGCTGTCGTATTCTCGCGAGATTCGGATTCTATATAAGCAGCCGCGCGTCGCCGCCATTTTCACACGTGCATTGAGATTGATAGGGAGAGGACGTGGCTGGCGTCCTCTCCGTTTATAATTGTAGAAGAGACAGTTGATTGCTTGTTTTATTACTAATTGTGGGGAGGATTGGGGAGCAGCTGTTAGGACTCGGAGTAGAGTGCAGAGTTTTGCTGATAGTGACCACCAGTTTTTTTTTATCCGTTCTCTGCCTGAAAAAAATGCTCCATACCATATCTGTGCTCAGTGTGCTGCATGATATATCTGTGTTGAGTGCTCACACTGCTTAATTGTGGGGACTGGGGAGCAGCTATAGCAGGAGTACAGTGCACAGTTTTGCTGACAGTGACCACCAGTATACGTTTGTCTGCCTGAAAAACACTCCTGTGGTGGCTTTTTTTTATACTAGTTTAGCAGTCTGCTGACAGTGTCCACCAGGTCCATTATACTGTATATAGCAGTACGGTAGGCCACTGCTGTACCTACCTCTGTGTCGTCAGTCACTCGTCATCCATTAATAATAATAAGTATACTATCCATCCATCTACATTGTATACCTGTGGTGGCTTTTTTTCTTTATACTAGTTTAGCAGTTTGCTGACAGTGTCCACCAGGTCCATTTATTATACTGTATATAGCAGTACGTTAGGCCACTGCTGTACCTACCTCTGTGTCGTCACTCGTCGTCCATAAGTATACTATCCATCCATCTACATTGTATACCTGTGGTAGCTTTTTTTCTTTATACTACAGGTTGAGTATCCCTTATCCAAAATGCTTGGGACCAGAGGTATTTTGGATATCGGATATTTCCGTATTTTGGAATAATTGCATATCATAATGAGATAGCATGGTGATGGGACCCAAGTCTAAGCACAGAATGCATTTATGTGTCATATACACCTTATACACACAGACTGAATGTCATTTTAGCCAATATTTTTTATAAATTTGTGCATTAAACAAAGTGTGTGTACATTCACACAATTCATTTATGTTTCATATACACCTTATACACACAGCCTGAAGGTCATTTAATACAATATTTTTAATAACTGTGTATTAAACAAAGTTTATGTACATTGAGCCATCAAAAAACAAAAGTTTCACTATCTCACTCTCACTCAAAAAAGTCCGTATTTCGGAATATTCCGTATTTCGGATATTTGGATATGGGATACTCAACCTGTAGTAGTACTAGTTTAGCAGTCTGCTGACAGTGTCCACCTGGTCCATTATACTGTATATAGCAGTACGGTAGGCCACTGCTGTACTTACCTCTGTGTCGTCACTCGTCGTCCATAAGTATACTATCCATCCATCTACATTGTATACCTGTGGTGGCTTTTTTTTTTATACTAGTAGTACTAGTTTAGCAGTCTGCTGACAGTGTCCACCAGGTCCATTATACTGTTTATAGCAGTACGGTAGGCCACTGCTGTACCTACCTCTGTGTCGTCACTCGTCGTCCATAAGTATACTACCATCCATCTACATTGTATACCTGTGGTGGCTTTTTTTTTTATACTAGTAGTACTAGTTTAGCAGTCTGCTGACAGTGTCCACCAGGTCCATTATACTGTATATAGCAGTACGGTAGGCCACTGCAGTACCTACCTCTGTGTCGTCACTCGTCGTCCATAAGTATACTACCATCCATCTACATTGTATACCTGTGGTGGGTTTTTTTTTATACTAGTAGTACTAGTTTAGCAGTCTGCTGACAGTGTCCACCAGGTCCATTATACTGTATATAGCAGTACGGTAGGCCACTGCTGTACCTACCTCTGTGTCGTCACTCGTCGTCCATAAGTATACTATCCATCCATCTACATTGTATACCTGTGGTGGCTTTTTTTCTTTATACTAGTAGTACTAGTTTAGCACTCTGCTGACAGTGTCCACCAGGTCCATTATACTGTATATAGCAGTACGGTAGGCCACTGCTGTACCTACCTCTGTGTCGTCAGTCACTCGTCCATAAGTATACTATCCATCCATCTACATGGTATACCTGTGGTGGCTTTTTTTTTATACTAGTAGTACTAGTTTAGCAGTCTGCTGACAGTGTCCACCAGGTCCATTATACTGTATATAGCAGTACGGTAGGCCACTGCTGTACCTACCTCTGTGTAGTCAGTCACTCGTCATCCATTAATAATAATAAGTATACTATCCATCCATCTACATTGTATACCTGTGGTGCCTTTTAGTTGTGCGCATTAAAATATGGAGAACAAAAATGTGGAGGTTAAAAAAATAGGGAAAGATCAAGATCCACTTCCACCTCGTGCTGAAGCTGCTGCCACTAGTCATGGCCGAGACGATGAAATGCCATCAACGTCGTCTGCCAAGGCCGATGCCCAATGTCATAGTACAGAGCATGTAAAATCCAAAACACAAAAGATCAGTAAAATGACCCAAAAATCAAAATTAAAAGCGTCTGAGGAGAAGCGTAAACTTGCCAATATGCCATTTACGACACGGAGTGGCAAGGAACGGCTGAGGCCCTGGCCTATGTTCATGGCTAGTGGTTCAGCTTCACATGAGGATGGAAGCACTCATCCTCTCGCTAGAAAAAAGAAAAGACTTAAGCTGGCAAAAGCACAGCAAAGAACTGTGCGTTCTTCGAAATCACAAATCCCCAAGGAGAGTCCAATTGTGTCGGTTGCGATGCCTGACCTTCCCAACACTGGACGGGAAGAGCTTGCGCCTCCCACCATTTGCACGCCCCCTGCAAGTGCTGAAAGGAGCACCCGCAGTCCAGTTCCTGATAGTCAAATTGAAGATGTCAGTGTTGAAGTACACCAGGATGAGGATATGGGTGTTGCTGGTGCTGGGGAGGAAATTGACAAGGAGGATTCTGATGGTGAGGTGGTTTGTTTAAGTCAGGCACCCGGGGAGACGCCTGTTGTCCGTGGGAGGAATATGGCCATTGACATGCCTGGTCAAAATACAAAAAAAATCAGCTCTTTGGTGTGGAATTATTTCAACACATATGCGGACAACAGGTGTCAAGCCGTGTGTTGCCTTTGTCAAGCTGTAATAAGTAGGGGTAAGGACGTTAACCACCTCGGAACATCCTCCCTTATACATCACCTGCAGCGCATTCATCATAAGTCAGTGACAAGTTCAAAAACTTTGGGCGACAGCGGAAGCAGTCCACTGACCAGTAAATCCCTTCCTCTTGTAACCAAGCTCCTGCAAACCACACCACCAACTCCCTCAGTGTCAATTTCCTCCTTACCCAGGAAAGCCAATAGTCCTGCAGGCCATGTCATTGGCAAGTCTGACAAGTCCTCTCCTGCCTGGGATTCCTCCGATGCATCCTTGAGTGTAACGCCTACTGCTGCTGGCGCTGCTGTTGTTGCTGCTGGGAGTCGATCGTCATCCCAGAGGGGAAGTCGGAAGACCACTTGTACTACTTCCAGTAAGCAATTGACTGTCCAACAGTCCTTTGCGAGGAAGATGAAATATCACAGCAGTCATCCTGCTGCAAAGCGGATAACTGAGGCCTTGGCAGCCTGGGCGGTGAGAAACGTGGTTCCGGTATCCATCGTTAATTCAGAGGCAACTATAGACTTGATTGAGGTACTGTGTCCCCGGTACCGAATACCATCTAGGTTCCATTTCTCTAGGCAGGCGATACCGAAAATGGACACAGACCTCAGAAAAAGACTCACCAGTGTCCTAAAAAATGCAGTTGTACCCAATGTCCACTTAACCACGGACATGTGGACAAGTGGAGCAGGGCAGACTCAGGACTATATGACTGTGACAGCCCACTGGGTAGATGTATTGCCTCCCGCTGCAAGAACAGCAGCGGCGGCACCAGTAGCAGCATCTCGCAAACGCCAAATCGTTCCTAGGCAGGCTACGCTTTGTATCACCGGTTTCCAGAATACGCACACAGCTGAAAACCTCTTACGGCAACTGAGGAAGATCATCGCAGAATGGCTTACCCCAATTGGACTCTCCTGGGGATTTGTGACATCGGACAATGCCAGCAATATTGTGCGTGCATTACATCTGGGCAAATTCCTGCACGTCCCATGTTTTGCACATACCTTGAATTTGGTGGTGCAGAATTATTTAAAAAACAACAGGGGCGTGCAAGAGATGCTGTCGGTGGCCCGAAGAATTGCGGGCCACTTTCGGCGTTCAGGCACCGCGTACAGAAGACTGGAGCACCACCAAAAATACCTGCCCTGCCATCATCTGAAGCAGGAGGTGGTAACGAGGTGGAATTCAACCCTCTATATGCTTCAGAGGATGGAGGAGCAGCAAAAGGCCATTCAAGCCTATACATCTGGCCACGATATAGGCAAAGGAGGTGGAATGCACCTGTCTCAAGCGCAGTAGAGAATGATTTCAACGTTGTGCAAGGTTCTGCAACCCTTTGAACTTGCCACACGTGAAGTCAGTTCAGACACTGCCAGCCTGAGTCAGGTCATTCCCCTCATCAGGCTTTTGCAGAAGAAGCTGGAGACATTGAAGGAGGAGCTAAAACAGAGTGATTCCGCTAGGCATGTGGGACTTGTGGATGGAGCCCTTCATTCGCTTAACCAGGATTCACGGGTGGTCAATCTGTTGAAATCAGAGCACTACATTTTGGCCACCGTGCTCGATCCTAGATTTAAAACCTACGTTGTATCTCTCTTTCCGGCAGACACAAGTCTGCAGAGGTTCAAAGACCTGCTGGTGAGAATATTGTCAAGTCAAGCGGAACGTGACCCGTCAACAGCTCCTCCTTCACATTCTCCCGCAACTGGGGGTGCGAGGAAAAGGTTAAGAATTCCGAGCCCACCCGCTGGCGGTGATGCAGGGCAGTCTGGAGCGAGTGCTGACATCTGGTCCTGACTGAAGGACCTGCCAACGATTAATGACATGTCGTCTACTGTCACTGCATATGATTCTCTCACCATTGAAAGAATGGTGGAGGATTATATGAGTGACCGCATCCAAGTAGGCACGTCAGACAGTCCGTACGTATACTGGCAGGAAAAAGAGGCAATTTGGAGGCCCTTGCAGAAACTGGCTTTATTCTACCTAAGTTGCCCTCCCTCCAGTGTGTACTCCGAAAGAGTGTTTAGTGCAGCCGCTCACCTTGTCAGCAATCGGTGTACGAGGTTACTTCCAGAAAATGTGGAGAAGATGATGTTCATTAAAATGAATTATAATCAATTCCTCCGTGGAGACATTCACCAGCAGCAATTGCCTCCAGAAAGTACACGGGGACCTGAGATGGTGGATTCCAGTGGGGACGAATTAATAATCTGTGAGGAGGGGGATGTACACAGTGAAAGGGGTGAGGAATCGGACGATGAGGAGGAGGTGGACATCTTGCCTCTGTAGAGCCAGTTTGTGCAAGGAGAGATTGATTGCTTCTTTTTTGGTGGGGGCCCAAACCAACCAGTCATTTCAGTCACAGTCGTGTGGCAGACCCTGTCACTGAAATGATGGGTTCATTAAAGTGTGCATGTCCTGTTTATACAACATAAGGGTGGGTGGGAGGGCCCAAGGACAATTCCATCTTGCACCTCTTTTTTCTTTCATTTTTCTTTGCATCATGTGCTGTTTGGGGAGTATTTTTTTGAAGGGCCATCCTGCGTGACACTGCAGTGCCACTCCTAGATGGGCCAGGTGTTTGTGTCGGCCACTTGTGTCGCTTAGCTTAGTCACACAGCTACCTCATTGCGCCTCTTTTTTCTTTGCATCATGTGCTGTTTGGGGACAATTTTTTTGAAGGGCCATCCTGTCTGACACTGCAGTGCCTCTCCTAGATGGGCCAGATGTTTGTGTTGGCCACTTGGGTCGCTTATCTTAGTCACACAGCTACCTCATTGCACCTCTTTTTTTCTTTGCATCATGTGCTGTTTGGGGAGTATTTTTTTGAAGGGCCATCCTGCGTGACACTGCAGTGCCACTCCTAGATGGGCCAGGTGTTTGTGTCGGCCACTAGGGTCGCTTAGCTTAGTCACACAGCTACCTCATTGCGCCTCTTTTTTTCTCTGCGTCATGTGCTGTTTGGGGAGTATTTTTTTGAAGGGCCATCCTGCATGACACTGCAGTGCCACTCCTAGATGGGCCAGATGTTTGTGTCGGCCACTTGGGTCGCTTAGCTTAGTCACACAGCGACCTTGGTGCGCCTCTTTTTTTCTTTGCATCATGTGCTGTTTGGGGAGTATTTTTTTGAAGTGCCATCCTGTCTGACACTGCAGTGCCACTCCTAGATGGGCCAGGTGTTTGTGTCGGCCACTAGGGTCGCTTAGCTTAGTCACACAGCTACCTCATTGCGCCTCTTTTTTTCTTTGCGTCATGTGCTGTTTGGGGAGTATTTTTTTGAAGGGCCATCCTGCGTGACACTGCAGTGCCACTCCTAGATGGGCCAGGTGTTTGTGTCGGGAACGTGTGTCGCTTAGCTTAGTCACACAGCGACCTTGGTGCGCCTCTTTTTTCTTTGCATCATGTGCTGTTTGGGGAGTATTTTTTTGAAGTGCCATCCTGTCTGACACTGCAGTGCCACTCCTAGATGGGCCAGGTGTTTGTGTCGGCCACTTGGGTCGCTTAGCTTAGTCACACAGCTACCTCATTGCGCCTCCTTTTTTCTTTGCATCATGTGCTGTTTGGGGACAATTTTTTTGAAGTGCCATCCTGTCTGACACTGCAGTGCCACTCCTAGATGGGCCAGGTGTTTGTGTCGGCCACTTGGGTCGCTTAGCTTAGTCACACAGCTACCTCATTGCGCCTCTTTTTTTCTTTGCATCATGTGCTGTTTGGGGACAATTTTTTTGAAGGGCCATCCTGTCTGACACTGCAGTGCCACTCCTAGATGGGCCAGGTGTTTGTGTCGGCCACTTGGGTCGCTTAGCTTAGCCATCCAGCGACCTCGGTGCAAATTTTAGGACTAAAAATAATATTGTGAGATGTGAGGTGTTCAGAATAGACTGAAAATGAGTGGAAATTATGGTTATTGAGGTTAATAATACTATGGGATCAAAATGACCCCCAAATTCTATGATTTAAGCTGTTTTTTAGGGTTTTTTGAAAAAAACACCCGAATCCAAAACACACCCGAATCCGACAAAAAAATTTCGGTGAGGTTTTGCCAAAACGCGTCCGAATCCAAAACACGGCCGCGGAACCGAACCCAAAACCAAAACACAAAACCCGAAAAATTTCCGGTGCACATCACTACTAATTATGCATCCTTCATGGGCTGGTGACAATCGCTTTCAAATAAAATATTTGGAAACCCCCTCCAAAAATCCTGCATTTGCCCCTGTAAGCAGTGACACCTCTGAGCCTGCAGCCTATTGATTTAGGCCCTCATTCACTCGCATGCTGGGGGCTGCCCAGCACAGTGCAAGGCCGCCCAGTATGCTAATGGCGGCCAGCAATGTGATCGCAATTCAGTTGTATTCGCTTCACTGAATAAGGGGAAACCTCCATATGCGCAGCCTGGCTGCGAAGGCAGTCGGGCCACCGCCACTTTCCCATCGTAGTGCCGCATGTGACTTCATGCGGCCGCCCTGAAAACAGCCCCGCCCCCCATTTCCGACATTATGCCCCCACAATGCCACATCACAACCCTGTGAACACCTCTACCTGTCAATCAGATAGAGGTGTTCGCATTACTGAGATGCAATCACTGCGCCCTGCCCGTGCAGAGCAGGACCTGCATATGCTACACTGAATAAGGCCCTTAGTAGGAACCAGTGATCTTACTGAAATGCAGCCTATTCTCTAGGAAGTAATGGCATAATTGAAAGTGCTGCATATCCATTCACTAAGAACCAGTAACATCACTAAGAATGGAGCCTAGCCATTCACAAAGAACCAGTGACAATACTGAGACTATATCAATTCAGTAGAGACTAGTGGCATCACTAAGGGCCTAATTCAGATTTGTACGCAAACACAATGGTTTATATACAAAGCCGATGGTTAGTGGTCTGCGCATATGCACAAGTCACATTCTGCGCATGTGTGGAAGAAATCTTGTCCCCTCTTAGCTGCAGCATAATTGACATGCTGCTGCATTTGGGGGGCAGAACAAGTGCAGCAACTGGCACTGTTTTTCAAAACTGGAGCTTGTTGCCTCTCTTTTATAGGCATGCTGGGCCCAGAATGCAAACTTCCTGCACCTGGCAGTTCAGTTCCGACTGAGTAAGCTTTGGCAGACTGCTGTCTGCTACCATCACAAGTCACAATGCAGCACTCGGATCTTGCAGATGCATGCAGGAGGCATCTATCTCCTACAGCTTCCATGCGGCTGTGCAATTCCATACAAATCAGAATCCGGCCCTGGGACGGCAGCTTATCATTTGTGTAAAAAATAAGTCATTTATCTTTAGAATGTAAGCTCACACGAGCAGGACCCTCTTCCTTCATGTGCTTTGCCTTCCCTTACTTAAACCATCTTCTACTCCATACTTCCTTTGACAGCACCAAATCCTTTGGTTTTCTGTAGTGATGAGTGGGTTCGGTTTCTCGGAAACCGAATTCCCCCGAACTTCACCCATTTTACACGGGTCCGAGGCAGGTTCGAACCTTCCCGCCTTGCTCGGCTAACCCGAGCGCGCCCGAACGTCATCATCCCGCTGTCGGATTCTCGCGAGATTTGGATTCTATATAAGCAGCCGCGCGTCGCCGCCATTTTCACTCGTGCATTGGAGATGATAGGGAGAGGACGTGGCTGGCGTCCTCTCCGTTTATTGTTGAACTTGATTGCTTTATTGCTTAATTGTGGGGAGGACTGGGGAGCAGCTGTTAGGAGGAGTACAGTAGCAAAAGAGTTTAAGATGTTAGGGCTTTGCGCTGTTACCAGAAGGATGTGCTGTACCCCAAATAAATACCACCACTCTCACTTTTTACTTTTTCAGTATGGGTGGGATATTCACAATTTATTGGGAACAGATATACATAAAGTGCAAAAGATCTTAAAGCAGTTTTAAAGTGTCACAGTGCACATGCTGCTAAAATTTCATAGCACTAAAATTTGACAATACAAGACTTTAAAAGACATATAATAAAAGACAGAAAAAAACTCCTTATTTTCGTACCCTCTTGGGCTAGTGGTGTGTGCCTTAGTGTGGTGAAATCGGGTCCTGTTTAGGCCGTCCAGCAACACACCACTAAGCTTTGCCCAAATAGTTGGAGAGTCTTTAGGAGTCCACCAAAGTGTTCAGCATCACCAGCATGGCGCGTTTCGGATCCTTGTAAATCCTTTTTCAAATGCATGTGTTATGAACATCCTTAGGGTATTTATACCCTGAATCCGGATGGGACCGCCCTGCACTTCCTGTTTGTTCTTCCCGCCTTTTTCGCTGCAGGCAGCGCAGCGGAAATACGTCATCTGCGTTCCAGCTTTTGCCGGAAGTCCGTTTTTTTGCGTTCCACTGGCCGGCGGAAGTTGGTACTTTGTTTGCGTTCCACCACGGTCCGGAAGAAACTAGGATCTTACTAGTCCAATAGAGATAGTTTTTGCAGAGGGATATTTTCAGAAAACAATCTCTATTGGACTAGTAAGATCCTAGTTTCTTCCGGACCGTGGTGGAACGCAAACAAAGTACCAACTTCCGCCGGCCAGTGGAACGCAAAAAACCGGACTTCCGGCAAAAGCTGGAATGCAGATGACGTATTTCCGCTGCGCTGCCTGCAGCGAAAAAGGCGGGAAGAACAAACAGGAAGTGCAGGGCGGTCCCATCCGGATTCAGGGTATAAATACCCTAAGGATGTTCAGTAACACATGCATTTGAAAAAAGATTTACAAGGATCCGAAACGCGTCATGCTGGTGATGCTGAACACTTTGGTGGACTCCTAAAGACTCTCCAACTATTTGGGCAAAGCTTAGTGGTGTGTTGCTGGACGGCCTAAACAGGACCCGATTTCACCACACTAAGGCACACACCACTAGCCCAAGAGGGTACGAAAATAAGGAGTTTTTTTCTGTCTTTTATTATATGTCTTTTAAAGTCTTGTATTGTCAAATTTTAGTGCTATGAAATTTTAGCAGCATGTGCACTGTGACACTTTAAAACTGCTTTAAGATCTTTTGCACTTTATGTATATCTGTTCCCAATAAATTGTGAATATCCCACCCATACTGAAAAAGTAAAAAGTGAGAGTGGTGGTATTTATTTGGGGTACAGCACATCCTTCTG
Source organism: Pseudophryne corroboree (assembly GCF_028390025.1). Taxonomy (NCBI): domain Eukaryota; kingdom Metazoa; phylum Chordata; class Amphibia; order Anura; family Myobatrachidae; genus Pseudophryne; species Pseudophryne corroboree. The sequence continues at coordinate 194,833,104 of NC_086450.1, read as the reverse complement.
GTAACAGCGCAAAGCCCTATCATCTTAAACTCTTTTGCTACAGAATATTTACAAGCTTAGGTGTTTGCTTGTTCAGATGAGAGGTCCTTGCTGCAGTACTTCCAGTTAATTGCGCAAATTCACCTGTCCAATCCTTTCTCCGCTAGGAGGAGTATAGTGCAGAGTTTTGCTGCTGATAAGTGACCACCAGTTTTATCCGTTCTCTGCCTGAAAAAAACGCTCCATACCACATCTGTGCTCAGTGTGCTGCATAATATATTTGTGCTCACACTGCTTAATTGTGGGGACTGGGGAGCAGCTGTATTATATAGCAGGAGTACAGTGCAGAGTTTTGCTGACAGTGACCACCAGTATACGTTGTCTGCCTGAAAAACACTCCATATCTGTGCTCAGTGTGCTGCTTTATTGTGGGGACTGGGGACCACCAGTATAATTAATATTATATAGGAGGAGTACAGTGCAGAGTTTTGCTGACCAGTGACCACCAGTATACTATATATAGCAGTACGGTACGGAAGGCCACTGCTGTACCTACCTCTGTGTCGTCATTCATTAAGTATACTATCCATCTAGATTCTATACCTGTGGTGCATTTTAGTTTTGCAGTTTGCTGACACAGTGACCACCAGTATACTATATATAGCAGTACGGTAGGCCACTGCTGTACCTACCTCTGTGTCGTCATTCATTAAGTATACTATCCTTCTACATTCTATACCTGTGGTGCATTTTAGTTTTGCAGTTTGCTGACACAGTGACCACTAGTATACTATATATAGCAGTACGGTAGGCCACTGCTGTACCTACCTCTGTGTCGTCATTCATTAAGTATACTATCCATCTAGATTCTATACCTGTGGTGCATTTTAGTTTTGCAGTTTGCTGACACAGTGACCACCAGTGTACTATATATAGCAGTACGGTAGGCCACTGCTGTACCTACCTCTGTGTCGTCATTCATTAAGTATACTATCCATCTAGATTCTATACCTGTGGTGCATTTTAGTTTTGCAGTTTGCTGACACAGTGACGACCAGTATACTATATATAGCAGTACGGTAGGCCACTGCTGTACCTACCTCTGTGTCGTCAAGTATACTATCCATCCATACCTGTGGTGCATTTCAGTTGTGCGCAGTAAATATAGTAGTAGGCCATTGCTATTGATACTGGCATATAATTCCACACATTAAAAAATGGAGAACAAAAATGTGGAGGTTAAAATAGGGAAAGATCAAGATCCACTTCCACCTCGTGCTGAAGCTGCTGCCACTAGTCATGGCCGAGATGATGAAATGCCATCAACGTCGTCTGCCAAGGCCGATGCCCAATGTCATAGTAGAGAGCATGTAAAATCCAAAAAACAAAAGTTCAGTAAAATGACCCAAAAATCAAAATTAAAATCGTCTGAGGAGAAGCGTAAACTTGCCAATATGCCATTTTACGACACGGAGTGGCAAGGAACGGCTGAGGCCCTGGCCTATGTTCATGGCTAGTGGTTCAGCTTCACATGAGGATGGAAGCACTCATCCTCTCGCTAGAAAAATGAAAAGACTTAAGCTGGCAAAAGCACAGCAAAGAACTGTGCGTTCTTCTAAATCACAAATACCCAAGGAGAGTCCAATTGTGTCGGTTGCGATGCCTGACCTTCCCAACACTGGACGGGAAGAGCTTGCGCCTTCCACCATTTGCACGCCCCCTGCAAGTGCTGGAAGGAGCACCCGCAGTCCAGTTCCTGATAGTCAAATTGAAGATATCACTCTTGAATTACACCAGGATGAGGATATGGGTGTTGCTGGCGCTGGGGAGGAAATTGACAAGGAGGATTCTGATTGTGAGGTGGTTTGTTTAAGTCAGGCACCCGGGGAGACACCTGTTGTCCGTGGGACGAATATGGCCATTGACATGCCTGGTCAAAATACAAAAAAAAATCACCTCTTCGGTGTGGAATTATTTCAACACAAATGCGGACAACAGGTGTCAAGCCGTGTGTTGCCTTTGTCAAGCTGTAATAAGTAGGGGTAAGGACGTTAACCACCTCGGAACATCCTCCCTTATACGTCACCTGCAGCGCATTCATCATAAGTCAGTGACAAGTTCAAAAACTTTGGGTGACAGCGGAAGCAGTCCACTGACCACTAAATCCCTTCCTCTTGTAACCAAGCTCCTGCAAACCACACCACCAACTCCCTCAGTGTCAATTTCCTCCTTACCCAGGAAAGCCAATAGTCCTGCAGGCCATGTCACTGTCAAGTCTGACGAGTCCTCTCCTGCCTGGGATTCCTCCGATGCATCCTTGAGTGTAACGCCTACTGCTGCTGGCGCTGCTGTTGTTGCTGCTGGGAGTCGATCGTCATCCCAGAGGGGAAGTCGGAAGACCACTTGTACTACTTCCAGTAAGCAATTGACTGTCCAACAGTCCTTTGTGAGGAAGATGAAATATCACAGCAGTCATCCTGCTGCAAAGCAGATAACTCAGGCCTTGGCAGCCTGGGCGGTGAGAAACGTGGTTCCGGTATCCATCGTTAATTCAGAGGCAACTATAGACTTGATTGAGGTACTGTGTCCCCGGTACCAAATACCATCTAGGTTCCATTTCTCTAGGCAGGCGATACCGAAAATGTACACAGACCTCAGAAAAAGACTCACCAGTGTCCTAAAAAATGCAGTTGTACCCAATGTCCACTTAACCACGGACATGTGGACAAGTGGAGCAGGGCAGACTCAGGACTATATGACTGTGACAGCCCACTGGGTAGATGTATTGCCTCCCGCAGCAAGAACAGCAGCGGCGGCACCAGTAGCAGCATCTCGCAAACGCCAACTCGTTCCTAGGCAGGCTACGCTTTGTATCACCGCTTTCCATAAGAGGCACACAGCTGACAACCTCTTACGGGAACTGAGGAAGATCATTGCAGAATGGCTTACCCCAATTGTACTCTCCTGGGGATTTGTGACATCGGACAACGCCAGCAATATTGTGCGTGCATTACATCTGGGCAAATTCCAGCACGTCCCATGTTTTGCACATACATTTAATTTGGTGGTGCAGAATTATTTAAAAAACGACAGGGGCGTGCAAGAGATGCTGTCGGTGGCCCGAAGAATTGTGGGCCACTTTCGGCATTCAGGCACCGCGTACAGAAGACTGGAGCACCACCAAACATTCCTGAACCTGCCCTGCCATCATCTGAAGCAAGAGGTGGTAACGAGGTGGAATTCAACCCTCTATATGCTTCAGAGGATGGAGGAGCAGCAAAAGGCCATTCAAGCCTATACATCTGCCCACGATAAAGGCAAAGGAGGGGGAATGAACCTGACTCAAGCGCAGTGGAGAATGATTTCAACGTTGTGCAAGGTTCTGCAACCCTTTGAACTTGCCACACGTGAAGTCAGTTCAGACACTGCCAGCCTGAGTCAGGTCATTCCCCTCATCAGGCTTTTGCAGAAGAAGCTGGAGACATTGAAGGAGGAACTAAAACAGAGCGATTCCGCTAGGCATGTGGGACTTGTGGATGGAGCCCTTAATTCGCTTAACCAGGATTCACGGGTGGTCAATCTGTTGAAATCAGAGCACTACATTTTGGCCACCGTGCTCGATCCTAGATTTAAAACCTACGTTGTATCTCTCTTTCCGGCAGACACAAGTCTGCAGAGGTTCAAAGACCTGCTGGTGAGAAAATTGTCAAGTCAAGCGGAACGTGACCCGTCAACAGCTCCTCCTTCACATTCTCCCGCAACTGGGGGTGCGAGGAAAAGGCTAAGAATTCCGAGCCCACCCGCTGGCGGTGATGCAGGGCAGTCTGGAGCGAGTGCTGACATCTGGTCCGGACTGAAGGACCTGCCAACGATTACTGACATGTCGTCTACTGTAACTGCATATGATTCTCTCACCATTGAAAGAATGGTGGAGAATTATATATGAGTGACCGCATCCAAGTAGGCATGTCAGACAGTCCGTACGTATACTGGCAGGAAAAAGAGGCAATTTGGAGGCCCTTGCAGAAACTGGCTTTATTCTACCTAAGTTGCCCTCCCTCCAGTGTGTACTCCGAAAGAGTGTTTAGTGCAGCCGCTCACCTTGTCAGCAATCGGCGTACGAGGTTACTTCCAGAAAATGTGGAGAAGATGATGTTCATCAAAATGAATTATAATCAATTCCTCCGTGGAGACATTCACCAGCAGCAATTGCCTCCAGAAAGTACACGGGGACCTGAGATGGTGGATTCCAGTGGGGACGAATTAATAATCTGTGAGGAGGGGGATGTACACAGTGAAAGGGGTGAGGAATCGGACAATGATGATGAGGTGGACATCTTGCCTCTGTAGAGCCAGTTTGTGCAAGGAGAGATTGATTGCTTCTTTTTTGGTGGGGGCCCACACCAACCAGTCATTTCAGTCACAGTCGTGTGGCAGACCCTGTCGCTGAAATGATGGGTTGGTTAAAGTGTGCATGTCCTGTTTATACAACATAAGGGTGGGTGGGAGGGCCCAAGGACAATTCCATCTTGCACCTCTTTTTTCTTTCATTTTTCTTTGCATCATGTGCTGTTTGGGGACAATTTTTTTGAAGTGCCATCCTGCCTGACACTGCAGTGCCACTCCTAGATGGGCCAGGTGTTTGTGTCGGCCACTTGTGTCGCTTAGCTTAGTCACACAGCGACCTTGGTGCGCCTCTTTTTTTCTTTGCATCATGTGCTGTTTGGGGACAAGTTTTTTGAAGTGCCATCCTGCCTGACACTGCAGTGCCACTCCTAGATGGGCCAGGTGTTTGTGTCGGCCACTTGTGTCGCTTAGCTTAGCCATCCAGCGACCTTGGTGCGCCTCTTTTTTTCTTTGCATCATGTGCTGTTTGGGAACAATTTTTTTGAAGTGCCATCCTGCCTGACACTGCAGTGCCACTCCTAGATGGGCCAGGTGTTTGTGTTGGCCACTTGTGTCGCTTAGCTTAGTCACACAGCGACCTTGGTGCGCCTCTTTTTTTCTTTGCATCATGTGCTGTTTGGGGACAATTTTTTTGAAGTGCTATCCTGCCTGACACTGCAGTGCCACTCCTAGATGGGCCTGGTGTTTGTGTCGGCCACTTGTGTCGCTTAGCTTAGTCACACAGCGACCTTGGTGCGCCTCTTTTTTTCTTTGCATCATGTGCTGTTTGGGGACAATTTCTTTGAAGTGCCATCCTGCCTGACACTGCAGTGCCACTCCTAGATGGGCCAGGTGTTTGTGTCGGCCACTTGTGTCGCTTAGCTTAGCCATCCAGCAACCTCGGTGCAAATTGTAGGACTAAAAATAATATTGTGAGGTGTGAGGTGTTGTTCAGAATAGACTGGAAATGAGTGGAAATTATGGTAATTGAGGTTAATAATACTATGGGATCAAAATGACCCCCAAATTCTATGATTTAAGCTGTTTTTTAGGGTTTTTTGAAAAAAACACCCGAATCCAAAACACACCCGAATCCGACAAAAAAATTTCGGTGAGGTTTTGCCAAAACGCGTCCGAATCCAAAACACGGCCGCGGAACCGAATCCAAAACCAAAACACAAAACCCGAAAAATATCCGGTGCACATCACTAGTTTTCTGCCACCCTAATACTAATTTCAGTGTCGTCTGCTGATGCAGCTACAGTATATTTATATTCCCTGTACTTGTCCTATATTGTCTTGAACTATAAGTCACTTTTTTCTTGTTTTGCTTATTTGTTTACGTCCTCTGTAACTGGGCACTGTGGATCCCCTGTGGTGCCATATAAGTAAAGGATAGTACGGATGGTGTAATGGTTAGCATTACTGCCTCACAGCGCTGAGATCATGGGATCGATTCCCCCCATGGCCCTAACTGTGTGGAGTTTGTATATTCTCCCCGTACTTGCGTGGGTTTCCTCCGGGAACTCCGGTTTCCTCCCACAATCCAAAAATATACTGGTAGGTTAATTGGCTCCCAACGAAATTAACCCTAGCGTGAATGTGTGCATGTACATGTGATAGGGAATATAGATTGTTAGCTCCACTGGGGCAGGGACTGATGTGAATGAGCAAATCTTCTCTGTAAAGCGCTGTGGAATATGTGTGCGCTATATAAATAACTGGTAATAAATAAATAAATAATAATAATAATAATAATACTTTGTGTGCATAAATAAGCAGTATCTTTATAATGCCACAAGATGGCACTACAGGTCTATAATGTTAAAGAGCTGTCCTCTGAATTTGACATGATATGTCATGTATAATTGAACACTACGGGATGATTCAGATGTGTACTGCCAATGATGGCCGTAGAGGAGCTTTTTTTTGCTACTGTGCATACAGGCTGATTGTGTCCGTACAGTCTCACAGTTGTGATTTCAGACGCATGCAGGGAGAAGTGTATTGAAAATAATAATAATAGTAAGGCTCCTACCTTTAGACTTAAGGGAGGCTGCAATTGCCTAGTTTCTGTTGGCTGTTAACAGTACACTACTTTAAATCGCCTCTGTGCGGGCTCACTGTAGGACGCAGGCGCAGTGCGACTTTTTAGTGACTCAGACACGTGCAGTTGAAAAAATAAATATTGGTATTGTGTACAACACAAAATCAGACCCAATGTAATATGGAAAAGGTAGTTCAGGGGGTATCCGTTCACATGGTCGACCATGTTGTGGTCGTCAGTCATTAGGTCGACCACTATTGGTCGACATTGACATGGTCGACACATGAAAATGGTCGACACATGAAAGGTCGACACATGAAAAGGTCGACATGAGTTTTTTAACTTTTTTTTCTTTTGGGGAACCTTTCCATACTTTACGATCCACATGGACTACGATTGGAACGGTAAAGTGTGCCGAACGAAGCGGTAGCGGAGCGAAGGCACCATGCGAGGGGACGCTGTGCACTAATTGGGGTTCCCAGTCACTTTACGCAAAAAACGACACCAAAAAAAGTAAAAAAACTCATGTCGACCTTTTCATACGTCGACCTTTCATGTGTCGACCATTTTCATGTGTCGATCATGTGTCCATGTCGACCATGTCAATGTCGACCAATAGTGGTCGACCTAATGACTGTCGACCATAACATGGTCGACCATTCATACCGGAACCAGTTCAGGGTTCTCTATAGCAATATAAAATAAATCACATCAGATCCAATTAATAATCAAGTATAGTGTTATAAATACATTTAGATGTAAAGTATATAGTGGCTGAGGTGTAGATTTATAAACTTTTTTTACTAAAATAATGTGAGAAAGGTTGTTTTCGCAGCCTTTTCACATTATTTTAGTATCACATGACCGGAGGCGGAGGCAGAGGCAGATTTAGACCTCCTGGGGCCCTAAGCAAGACACCAATTTTTTGGCCCCCTTCCTCAAACAATTCCCCCCCCCCCCCTCCCCCGTATGCTAACCCCCCCCCCCAAAAAAAATAATAATAATAAGATTTTACTTACCGGTAAATCTATTTCTCGTAGTCCGTAGAGGATGCTGGGGACTCCGTAAGGACCATGGGGATAGACGGGCTCCGCAGGAGACATGGGCACTTTAAGAAAGAATTTAGTTCCTGGTGTGCACTGGCTCCTCCCTCTATGCCCCTTCTCCAGACCTCAGTTAGAGAAACTGTGCCCAGAGGAGATGGACAGTACAAGGAAAGGATTTTGTTAATCCAAGGGCAAGATTCATACCAGCCACACCAATCACACCGTATAACTTGTGATAACTACCCAGTTAACAGTATGAAAGCAACATATCATTAGTGCAAGACCGATGCAACTATAACGTAGACCCTTATTGAAGCAATAACTATATACAAGTATTGCAGAAGAAGTCCGCACTTGGGACGGGCGCCCAGCATCCTCTACGGACTGCGAGAAATAGATTTACCGGTAAGTAAAATCTTATTTTCTCTAACGTCCTAGAGGATGCTGGGGACTCCGTAAGGACCATGGGGATTATACCAAAGCTCCCAAACGGGCGGGAGAGTGCGGATGACTCTGCAGCACCGATTGAGCAAACATGAGGTCCTCCTCAGCCAGGGTATCAAACCTATAGAATTTTGCAAAAGTGTTTGAACCCGACCAAGTAGCAGCTCGACACAGCTGAAGTGCCGAGACCCCCTGGGCAGCCGCCCAAGAAGAGCCCACCTTCCTAGTGGAATGGCCCTTGACCGATTTTGGTAACGGCAATCCAGCCATAGAATGCGCTTGCTGAATCGTGTTACAAATCCAGCGAGCAATAGTTTGCTTTGAAGCAAGGGCACCAATCTTGTTGGATGCATACAGGACAAACAGCGCTTCAGTTTTCCTGACTCTAGCCGTTCTGGCCACGTACATTTTCAAAGCCCTGACCACATCAAGTAACTCGGAATCCTCCAAGTCACGTGTAGCCACAGGCACCACAATAGGTTGGTTCATATGAAAAGATGATACCACTTTCGGCAGAAATTGTGAACGGGTCCGCAATTCTGCTCTATCCATATGGAAAACCAGATAGGGGTTTTAATGTGACAAAGCCGCTAATTCTGACACACGTCTAGCCGAAGCCAAGGCTAATAACATGACCACCTTCCACGTGAGATATTTTAACTCCGCCGTTTTAAGTGGTTCAAACTAGAGATGAGCGGGTTCGGTTTCTCTGAATCCGAACCCGCCAGAACTTCATGTTTTTTTTCACGGGTCCGAGCGACTCGGATCTTCCCGCCTTGCTCGGTTAACCCGAGCGCGCCCGAACGTCATCATGACGCTGTCGGATTCTCGCGAGGCTCGGATTCTATCGCGAGATTCGGATTCTATATAAGGAGCCGCGCGTCGCCGCCATTTTCACACGTGCATTGAGATTGATAGGGAGAGGACGTGGCTGGCGTCCTCTCCGTTTAGACACTTGATTTACTAATTTTGGGGAGCATTAGGAGTACTCAGTAGTGTACAGTGCAGAGTTTTGCTGATAGTGACCAGTGACCACCACTTTTATTTATAATCCGTTCTCTGCCTGAAAAAAGCGATACACAGCACACAGTGACTCAGTCACATACCATATCTGTGTGCACTGCTCAGGCTCAGGCCAGTGTGCTGCATCATCTATATATATTATATATCTGTCTGACTGCTCAGCTCACACAGCTTATAATTGTGGGGGAGACTGGGGAGCACTACTGCAGTGCCAGTTATAGGTTATAGCAGGAGCCAGGAGTACATAATATTATATTAAAATTAAACAGTGCACACTTTTGCTGCAGGAGTGCCACTGCCAGTGTGACTAGTGACCAGTGACCTGACCACCAGTATATAATATTAGTAGTATACTATCTCTTTATCAACCAGTCTATATTAGCAGCAGACACAGTACAGTGCGGTAGTTCACGGCTGTGGCTACCTCTGTGTCGGCACTCGGCAGCCCGTCCATAATTGTATATACCAGTGACCTAACCGTGGTTTTTTTTTCTTTCTTTATACATACATACTAGTTACGAGTATACTATCTCTTTATCAACCAGTCTATATATTAGCAGCAGACACAGTACAGTGCGGTAGTTCACGGCTGTGGCTACCTCTGTGTCGGCACTCGGCAGCCCGTCCATAATTGTATATACCACCTAACCGTGGTTTTTTTTTCTTTCTTTATACATACATACTAGTTACGAGTATACTATCTCTTTATCAACCAGTCTATATATTAGCAGCAGACACAGTACAGTGCGGTAGTTCACGGCTGTGGCTACCTCTGTGTCGGCACTCGGCAGCCCGTCCATAATTGTATATACCACCTAACCGTGGTTTTTTTTTCTTTCTTTATACATACATACTAGTTACGAGTATACTATCTCTTTATCAACCAGTCTATATATTAGCAGCAGACACAGTACAGTGCGGTAGTTCACGGCTGTGGCTACCTCTGTGTCGGCACTCGGCAGCCCGTCCATAATTGTATATACCACCTAACCGTGGTTTTTTTTTCTTTCTTTATACATACATACTAGTTACGAGTATACTATCTCTTTATCAACCAGTCTATATATTAGCAGCAGACACAGTACAGTGCGGTAGTTCACGGCTGTGGCTACCTCTGTGTCGGCACTCGGCAGCCCGTCCATAATTGTATATACCACCTAACCGTGGTTTTTTTTTCTTTCTTTATACATACATACTAGTTACGAGTATACTATCTCTTTATCAACCAGTCTATATATTAGCAGCAGACACAGTACAGTGCGGTAGTTCACGGCTGTGGCTACCTCTGTGTCGGCACTCGGCAGCCCGTCCATAATTGTATATACCAGTGACCTAACCGTGGTTTTTTTTTCTTTCTTTATACATACATACTAGTTACGAGTATACTATCTCTTTATCAACCAGTCTATATATTAGCAGCAGACACAGTACAGTGCGGTAGTTCACGGCTGTGGCTACCTCTGTGTCGGCACTCGGCAGCCCGTCCATAATTGTATATACCACCTAACCGTGGTTTTTTTTTCTTTCTTTATACATACATACTAGTTACGAGTATACTATCTCTTTATCAACCAGTCTATATATTAGCAGCAGACACAGTACAGTGCGGTAGTTCACGGCTGTGGCTACCTCTGTGTCGGCACTCGGCAGCCCGTCCATAATTGTATATACCACCTAACCGTGGTTTTTTTTTCTTTCTTTATACATACATACTAGTTACGAGTATACTATCTCTTTATCAACCAGTCTATATATTAGCAGCAGACACAGTACAGTGCGGTAGTTCACGGCTGTGGCTACCTCTGTGTCGGCACTCGGCAGCCCGTCCATAATTGTATATACCACCTAACCATTGTTTTTTTTTCTTTCTTTATACATACATACTAGTTACGAGTATACTATCTCTTTATCAACCAGTCTATATATTAGCAGCAGACACAGTACAGTGCGGTAGTTCACGGCTGTGGCTACCTCTGTGTCGGCACTCGGCAGCCCGTCCATAATTGTATATACCACCTAACCGTGGTTTTTTTTTCTTTCTTTATACATACATACTAGTTACGAGTATACTATCTCTTTATCAACCAGTCTATATATTAGCAGCAGACACAGTACAGTGCGGTAGTTCACGGCTGTGGCTACCTCTGTGTCGGCACTCGGCAGCCCGTCCATAATTGTATATACCACCTAACCGTGTTTTTTTTTTCTTTCTTTATACATACATACTAGTTACGAGTATACTATCTCTTTATCAACCAGTCTATATATTAGCAGCAGACACAGTACAGTGCGGTAGTTCACGGCTGTGGCTACCTCTGTGTCGGCACTCGGCAGCCCGTCCATAATTGTATACTAGTATCCAATCCATCCATCTCCATTGTTTACCTGAGGTGCCTTTTAGTTGTGCCTATTAAAATATGGAGAACAAAAATGTTGAGGTTCCAAAATTAGGGAAAGATCAAGATCCACTTCCACCTCGTGCTGAAGCTGCTGCCACTAGTCATGGCCGAGACGATGAAATGCCAGCAACGTCGTCTGCCAAGGCCGATGCCCAATGGCATAGTACAGAGCATGTCAAAACCAAAACACCAAATATCAGTAAAAAAAGGACTCCAAAACCTAAAATAAAATTGTCGGAGGAGAAGCGTAAACTTGCCAATATGCCATTTACCACACGGAGTGGCAAGGAACGGCTGAGGCCCTGGCCTATGTTCATGGCTAGTGGTTCAGCTTCACATGAGGATGGAAGCACTCAGCCTCTCGCTAGAAAACTGAAAAGACTCAAGCTGGCAAAAGCACCGCAAAGAACTGTGCGTTCTTTGAAATCCCAAATCCACAAGGAGAGTCCAATTGTGTCGGTTGCGATGCCTGACCTTCCCAACACTGGACGTGAAGAGCATGCGCCTTCCACCATTTGCACGCCCCCTGCAAGTGCTGGAAGGAGCACCCGCAGTCCAGTTCCTGATAGTCAGATTGAAGATGTCAGTGTTGAAGTACACCAGGATGAGGAGGATATGGGTGTTGCTGGCGCTGGGGAGGAAATTGACCAGGAGGATTCTGATGGTGAGGTGGTTTGTTTAAGTCAGGCACCCGGGGAGACACCTGTTGTCCGTGGGAGGAATATGGCCGTTGACATGCCAGGTGAAAATACCAAAAAAATCAGCTCTTCGGTGTGGAGGTATTTCACCAGAAATGCGGACAACAGGTGTCAAGCCGTGTGTTCCCTTTGTCAAGCTGTAATAAGTAGGGGTAAGGACGTTAACCACCTCGGAACATCCTCCCTTATACGTCACCTGCAGCGCATTCATAATAAGTCAGTGACAAGTTCAAAAACTTTGGGTGACAGCGGAAGCAGTCCACTGACCAGTAAATCCCTTCCTCTTGTAACCAAGCTCACGCAAACCACCCCACCAACTCCCTCAGTGTCAATTTCCTCCTTCCCCAGGAATGCCAATAGTCCTGCAGGCCATGTCACTGGCAAGTCTGACGAGTCCTCTCCTGCCTGGGATTCCTCCGATGCATCCTTGCGTGTAACGCCTACTGCTGCTGGCGCTGCTGTTGTTGCCGCTGGGAGTCGATGGTCATCCCAGAGGGGAAGTCGTAAGCCCACTTGTACTACTTCCAGTAAGCAATTGACTGTTCAACAGTCCTTTGCGAGGAAGATGAAATATCACAGCAGTCATCCTACTGCAAAGCGGATAACTGAGTCCTTGACAACTATGTTGGTGTTAGACGTGCGTCCGGTATCCGCCGTTAGTTCACAGGGAACTAGACAATTTATTGAGGCAGTGTGCCCCCGTTACCAAATACCATCTAGGTTCCACTTCTCTAGGCAGGCGATACCGAGAATGTACACGGACGTCAGAAAAAGACTCACCAGTCTCCTAAAAAATGCAGTTGTACCCAATGTCCACTTAACCACGGACATGTGGACAAGTGGAGCAGGGCAGGGTCAGGACTATATGACTGTGACAGCCCACTGGGTAGATGTATGGACTCCCGCCGCAAGAACAGCAGCGGCGGCACCAGTAGCAGCATCTCGCAAACGCCAACTCTTTCCTAGGCAGGCTACGCTTTGTATCACCGCTTTCCAGAATACGCACACAGCTGAAAACCTCTTACGGCAACTGAGGAAGATCATCGCGGAATGGCTTACCCCAATTGGACTCTCCTGTGGATTTGTGGCATCGGACAACGCCAGCAATATTGTGTGTGCATTAAATATGGGCAAATTCCAGCACGTCCCATGTTTTGCACATACCTTGAATTTGGTGGTGCAGAATTTTTTAAAAAACGACAGGGGCGTGCAAGAGATGCTGTCGGTGGCCAGAAAAATTGCGGGACACTTTCGGCGTACAGGCACCACGTACAGAAGACTGGAGCACCACCAAAAACTACTGAACCTGCCCTGCCATCATCTGAAGCAAGAAGTGGTAACGAGGTGGAATTCAACCCTCTATATGCTTCAGAGGTTGGAGGAGCAGCAAAAGGCCATTCAAGCCTATACAATTGAGCACGATATAGGAGATGGAATGCACCTGTCTCAAGTGCAGTGGAGAATGATTTCAACGTTGTGCAAGGTTCTGATGCCCTTTGAACTTGCCACACGTGAAGTCAGTTCAGACACTGCCAGCCTGAGTCAGGTCATTCCCCTCATCAGGCTTTTGCAGAAGAAGCTGGAGGCATTGAAGAAGGAGCTAAAAGGGAGCGATTCCGCTAGGCATGTGGGACTTGTGGATGCAGCCCTTAATTCGCTTAACAAGGATTCACGGGTGGTCAATCTGTTGAAATCAGAGCACTACATTTTGGCCACCGTGCTCGATCCTAGATTTAAAGCCTACCTTGGATCTCTCTTTCCGGCAGACACAGGTCTGCTGGGGTTGAAAGACCTGCTGGTGACAAAATTGTCAAGTCAAGCGGAACGCGACCTGTCAACATCTCCTCCTTCACATTCTCCCGCAACTGGGGGTGCGAGGAAAAGGCTCAGAATTCCGAGCCCACCCGCTGGCGGTGATGCAGGGCAGTCTGGAGCGACTGCTGATGCTGACATCTGGTCCGGACTGAAGGACCTGACAACGATTACGGACATGTCGTCTACTGTCACTGCATATGATTCTCTCACCATTGAAAGAATGGTGGAGGATTATATAAGTGACCGCATCCAAGTAGGCACGTCACACAGTCCGTACTTATACTGGCAGGAAAAAGAGGCAATTTGGAGGCCCTTGCACAAACTGGCTTTATTCTACCTAAGTTGCCCTCCCACAAGTGTGTACTCCGAAAGAGTGTTTAGTGCCGCCGCTCACCTTGTCAGCAATCGGCGTACGAGGTTACATCCAGAAAATGTGGAGAAGATGATGTTCATTAAAATGAATTATAATCAATTCCTCCGCGGAGACATTGACCAGCAGCAATTGCCTCTACAAAGTACACAGGGAGCTGAGATGGTGGATTCCAGTGGGGACGAATTGATAATCTGTGAGGAGGGGGATGTACACGGTGATATATCGGAGGGTGAAGATGAGGTGGACATCTTGCCTCTGTAGAGCCAGTTTGTGCAAGGAGAGATTAATTGCTTCTTTTTTGGGGGGGGTCCAAACCAACCCGTCATATCAGTCACAGTCGTGTGGCAGACCCTGTCACTGAAATGATGGGTTGGTTAAAGTGTGCATGTCCTGTTTTGTTTATACAACATAAGGGTGGGTGGGAGGGCCCAAGGACAATTCCATCTTGCACCTCTTTTTTCTTTTCTTTTTCTTTGCATCATGTGCTGATTGGGGAGGGTTTTTTTGGAAGGGACATCCTGCGTGACACTGCAGTGCCACTCCTAGATGGGCCCGGTGTTTGTGACGGCCACTAGGGTCGCTAATCTTACTCACACAGTCAGCTACCTCATTGCGCCTCTTTTTTTCTTTGCGTCATGTGCTGTTTGGGGAGGGTTTTTTGGAAGGGACATCCTGCGTGACACTGCAGTGCCACTCCTAGATGGGCCCGGTGTTTGTGTCGGCCACTAGGGTCGCTAATCTTACTCACACAGCTACCTCATTGCGCCTCTTTTTTTCTTTGCGTCATGTGCTGTTTGGGGAGGGTTTTTTGGAAGGGACATCCTGCGTGACACTGCAGTGCCACTCCTAGATGGGCCCGGTGTTTGTGTCGGCCACTAGGGTCGCTTATCTTACTCACACAGCGACCTCGGTGCAAATTTTAGGACTAAAAATAATATTGTGAGGTGTGAGGTATTCAGAATAGACTGAAAATGAGTGGAAATTATGGTTTTTGAGGTTAATAATACTTTGGGATCAAAATGACCCCCAAATTCTATGATTTAAGCTGTTTTTTAGTGTTTTTGGAAAAAAACACCCGAATCCAAAACACACCCGAATCCGACAAAAAAAATTCGGTGAGGTTTTGCCAAAACGCGTTCGAACCCAAAACACGGCCGCGGAACCGAACCCAAAACCAAAACACAAAACCCGAAAAATTTCCGGCGCTCATCTCTAGTTCAAACCAGTGTAACTCAGGGACGTGCAGTCAGGGGAGGCAGTGCCTCCCCTGTCATTAATGATTAAAATAATACAAAGCAGATACATATGACACATTCGGTGTCATATGTATCCACTTTATATTATTATAATCATTGTAGTCCATGTAATTAGTTTGGGAGGCACTAATAGCTAGTGCCTCCCGTAGCCAGTGGAAACGGGGACAAAGCAGGGGGCGGGGCCATGCGCTGGGCTGTAAAAGCCCATTCAAAAAGAAGGGGAATGCGGCGCTTATACAAGTGCCTCGCTGGCAGGGAAAGCACGCCCCTGCTAGCGAGGCACCGGTGATTGGACAGCGGATCCAGTGCTTGATCCGCTGGTCCAATCACATAGATGCGGGCAGGAGAAGCGACGAGACCCGTCAGGTATTGCTGCGGCGGCGCCGGGACGCCGAGATGCGGCGCTGACTAGAGCGGCACTGTCCTTGCTGCCGCTGCCGGACCGACGCCTGTCACACACAGGCAGGCAGAGCGGAAGACACAGTGCAGCAGGAGGGGGGGAGAGCGGAAGACATGGGGCGCACCAGCAGCGGTACAGGGTGGAGGGGGGAGAGCGGAACGGCAGATCTGTCTACTGTGTCCCCCCCTCCCCCTACTAACTAAAGTATGTGCCATGTCTCTCTCCTCCTCCTAACTAAAGTGTATGTCATGTCCCCCCCTAACTAAAGTGTTTGCCATGTCCCCCCCCTCCCCCTCCTAACTAAAGTGTATGTCATGTCCCCCCCTAACTAAAGTGTTTGCCACGTGTCCCCCCCTCCCCCTCCTAACTAAAGTGTGTCATGTCCCCCCCTAACTAAAGTGTTTGCCATGTCCCCCCTCCTCCCCCTCCTAACTAAAGTGTGTGCCATGTCCCCCCCTCCTAACTAAAGTGTGTCCCGTGTCCCCCCCTCTAACTAAAGTGTGTGCTGTGTCCCCCCTCCCCCTCCTAACTAAAGTGTGTGCTGTGTCCCCCCCCTAAATAAAGTGTGCGCCGTGTCCCGCCTCCCCCTACTAACTAAAGTGTGTGCCATACCCCCCCCTCCTAACTAAAGTGTGTGCCATACCCCCCCTCCTAACTAAAGTGTGTGTCGTGTCCCCCCCTCTAACTAAAGTGTGTGCCGTGTCCCCCCCCCTTTCCCTACTAACTAAAGTGTGTGTCATGTCCCCCCACCCCCTCCTAACTAAAGTGTGTGCCGTGTCCCCCCCCTCCCCCTACTAACTAAAGTATGTGTCATGTCCCCCCTCCTAACTAAAGTGTGTGTCGTGTGTCCCCCTCTAACTAAAGTGTGTGCCGTGTCCCCCCCTCCCCCTACTAACTAAAGTGTGTGCCATGTCCCCCCACCCCCTCCTAACTAAAGTGTGTGCCGTGTCCCCCCTCTAACTAAAGTGTGTGCCATGTCCCCCCCTCCCCCTCCTAGCTAAAGTGTGTGCCGTGTCCCCCGCTCTAGCTAAAGTGTGTGCCGTGTACCCCCCCTCTAACCAAAGTGTGTGACATGTACCCCCCCAGGCACATAAAGATGGGATCCAGACCCAGCCCACAGTCAAGAGCTTTGCCGGTGGTGAGCGGAAACCACACTATCAGCTCCGAGTCCTGTCCTGCACAATCACTGATAGAGACCCACGTGTGACAGACTGAAGAAGTGAGGAGGCACTGCACATATCTGGTAAGTGACGGTTGGGGGGATTTAGAGCATTTGTTTATTCTAATCAATTTTTTAGGCCCCTGTCCTCACCCTCCCTGTAACTCCCTCTTCAGTTCTACTGCCCTTACCCTCCCTGTAACTCGCCCCTCATGATCCCTCTAACTCCTTGTCAGCGTCCCTACCCTCACCCTTCCTCTAACACCCATGCACTTACTCTCCCTATAACACCCCAGTAGCGTCCATGCTCGCACCCTCCCTGTAACTCCCTCTCAGCATCCCTACCCTCACTTGCCCTCTAACTCCCCGTCAGCATCCCTGCCCTCACCCTCCCAGTATCTCCCCCCTCAGCGTCCCTGCCCTCACCCTCCCTGTATCTCCCCCTAAGCGTCCCTGCCCTCACCCTCCCTGTATCTCCCCCTCAGCGTCCCTGCCCTCACTCTCCCTGTATCTCCTCCTCAGCGTCCCTGCCCTCACTCTCCCTGTATCTCCCCTAAGCGTCCCTGCCCTCACCCTCCCCGTCAGCGTCCCTGCCCTCACCCTCCCTGTATCTCCCCCTAAGCGTCCCTGCCCTCACCCTCCCTGTATTTCCCCCTCAGCGTCCCTGCCCTCACCCTCCCCGTCAGCGTCCCTGCCCTCACTCTCCCTATATCTCCCCCTCAGCGTTCCTGCCTGCATACAGTGTAATGTGAATAAGATTGCGCTACAGTGTGGCGTAATTTGAATTGGAGGTACTGTTCTCAGGTGCTATTGTGTCCACGCCCCTTCCTTGGGAGACCACACCCCTCTTTTGTGATGCACGCTGTCCCTTTATGAGTTAAGGGAGGGAGGGCGCCGAACACCCTTGCACCGGCCCTGAGCGGCACCTACACTCTGGCCTTAACACACATCTCAAGTGAGAGAGGGGGCAGATGGAGATATATATGTGCCTCCCCAGCCAAAGACCTCACCGCACGTCACTGGTGTAACTTTAGGAAACTTAACACCACGTTAAGATCCCAAGGTGCCGCCGGAGGCACAAAAGGAGGCTGGATACGCAGCACTCCTTTTACAAACGTCTGAACTTCTGGTAGAGAAGCCAACTCTTTTTGAAAGAAAATGGATACGGCCGAAATCTGAACCTTAATGGAGCCTAAGTTTTAGGCCCAAATTCACTCCAGTTTGTAGGAAGTGAAGGAAACGGCCCAGATGGAATTCTTCCGTAGGAGCATTCCTGGCCTCACACCAGGAAACATATATTCGCCATATACGGTGATAATGTTAAGATGTCACGTTCTTCCTAGCCTTTATCAGCGTAGGAATGACCTCATCTGGAATGCCTTTTTCCGCTAGGATCCGGCGTTCAACCGCCATGCCGTCAAACGCAGCCGGGGTAAGTCTTGGAACAGACATGGGCCCTGTTGCAACAGGTCCTGCCTTAGAGGAAGAGGCCACGGATTTTCTGTAAGCATTTCCTGCAGATCCGGATACCAGATCCTTCGTGGCCAATTTGGAACAATGAGGATTGTTCTCACTCCTCCTTTTTCTTATTATTCTCAACCCTTGGGTATGAGAGGAAGAGGAGGAAATACATAGACTGACTGGAACACCCACGGTGTCACTAGGGCGTCTTCCGCTACTGCCTGAGGGTCTCTTGACCAGGCGCAATAACTCTGCAGCTTTTTGTTGAGGCGGGACGCCATCCTGTCTATCTGTGGCAGTCCCCACCGAATTGCAATCTGTGCGAAGACCTCCTGATGAAGTCTCCACTCTCCAGGACGTATGTCTGGTGAGGAAGTCTGCTTCCCAGTTGTTCACTTCCGGAATGAACACTGTTGACAGTGCTCTTACATGATTCTCCGCCCAGCGAAGAATTCTGGTGGCTTTCGCCATCGCCACTCTGCTTCTCGTGCCGCCTTGGCGGTTTACATGAGCTACTGCGGTGACGTTGTCTGACTGGATCAGAACCGATTGGTCGCGAAGAAAGGTCTCCGCTTGACGTAGGGCGTTGTATATGGCCCTTAGTTCCAATATGTTGATGTGAAGACAAGTCTCTTGACTTGACCAAAGACCTTGGAAATTTCTTCCCTGTGTGACTGCTCCCCAGCCTCGGAGGCTCGCGTCCGTGGTCACCAGGATCTAGTCCTGAATGCCGAATCTGCGGCCCTCTAGAAGGTGAGCACTCTGCAGCCACCACAGGAGAGATACCCTGGCCCTGGGGGATAGGGTGATCAACTGATGAATCTGTAGATGTGACCCGGACCACTTGTCCAGTAGGTCCCATTGGAAAGTCCTCGCATGGAACCTGCTGAAGGGAATGTTTTTCCCAGGACTCGAGTGCAGTGATGCACTGACACCTGTCTTGGTTTCAATAGGTCCCTGACTAGAGTCATGAGTTCCTGGGCCTTCTCTATCTGAAGGTAAACCCATTTCTGGTGTGTATCCAGAATCATACCCAAGAAGGGCAGGCGAGTTATAGAAACCAACTGTGACCTCGGGAAATTGAGAATCCAGCCGTGTTGCTGTGACACCTTCAGCAAAAGTGACACGCTGTTCAACAACTGCTCTTTTGATCTCGCCCTTATTAGGAGATCGTCCAAGTATGGGACAACTGTGACTCCTTGCTTGCGTAGGAGCACCATTATTTCCGCCAATCACCCTGAAATTGGTCATGACAATCCTGTACCGCAATTGTCAGGTACGCCTGATGGGGTGGATAAATGGGAACATGAAGGTATGCAGCCTTTATGTTTAGATACACCATCAAATCCCCCCCTTCCAGGCTGGCGATGATCGCTCTGGGCGATTCCACTTTAAATTTGAACCTTTTCCCGTATAGGTTCAGAGATTTTAGTTTTAAAAATAGGTCTGACCGAACCGTACGGTTTCGGGACTACAGCCAAGGTTGAGTCATATCGCCTTCCTTGTTGCAGGAGGGGAACCTTGAGCACCACCTGTTGGAGATACAATGTGTGAATTGTATTTAATATTATCTCCCTTCCTGGGGGAGAAGCCGGTAGGTCCAATAAGGAAAAACCGGCGAGGAGGCACCTTTCGAATTCCAGCTTGTAACCCTGAGAAACAATTTTTTATTGCCCCGGGAACCACCTGTGAGTGAACTCAGATGTGGCTGAAGAGTCGAAGACGTGCTCCCACTGGGGCGGACTCCCTTAGCGGAGCTCCAGCGTCATGCGTTGCATGTAGTAGAGGCTGGGGAGGACTTCTGTTCCTGGGAACTAGCTGTGCCCTGTACCCTTACCTCTGGTAAGAAAGGACGCACCTCGTACTTTCTTGTTATTCTGCGACCGAAAGGACTGCATTTGATAATGTCGTGCTTTCTTAGGCTGTGAGGGAATATAAGGCAAAAGATCAGAATTACCAACTATAGCTGTGGAGACCAGGTCCGAGAGCCCTTCTCCACACAATTCCTCAGCCTTGTAAGGTAAACCTTCCATATGTCTTTTAGTCGGCATCACCTGTCCATTGTATGTTCCACAGGACACTTCTAGCAGAAATCGACATAGCGTTGACTCTAGAACCCAGTAGACTAATGTCTCTTTGGGCATGTTTTATATATATTAGTGATGTGCACCGGAAATTTTTCGGGTTTTGTGTTTTGGTTTTGGATTCGGTTCCGCGGCCGTGTTTTGGATTCGGACGCGTTTTGGCAAAACCTCCCTGAAAAGTTTTTGTCGGATTCGGGTGTGTTTTGGATTCAGGTGTTTTTTTTACAAAAAACCCTCAAAAACAGCTTAAATCATAGAATTTGGGGGTCATTTTGATCCCATAGTATTATTAACCTCAATAACCATAATTTACATGCATTTTCAGTCTATTCTGAACACCTCACAATATTATATTTAGTCCTAAAATTTGCACCGAGGTCGCTGGATGGCTAAGCTAAGCGACACAAGTGGCCGACACAAACACCTGGCCCATCTAGGAGTGGCACTGCAGTGTCAGGCAGGATGGCACTTCAAAAAAATTGTCCCCAAACAGCACATGATGCAAAGAAAAAAAGAGGCGCACCAAGGTCGCTGTGTGACTAAGCTAAGCGACACAAGTGGCCGACACAAACACCAGGCCCATCTAGGAGTGGCACTGCAGTGTCAGGCAGGATGGCACTTCAAAAAAATTGTCCCCAAACAGCACATGATGCAAAGAAAAATGAAAGAAAAAAGAGGTGCAAGATGGAATTGTCCTTGGGCCCTCCCACCCACCCTTATGTTGTATAAACAGGACATGCACACTTTAACGAACCCATCATTTGAGCGACAGGGTCTGCCACACGACTGTGACTGAAATGACTGGTTGGTTTGGGCCCCCACCGAAAAAGAAGCAATCAATCTCTCCTTGCACAAACTGGCTCTACAGAGGCAAGATGTCCACCTCATCATCATCCTCCGATTCCTCACCCCTTTCACTGTGTACATCCCCCTCCTCACAGATTATTAATTCGTCCCCACTGGAATCCACCTTCTCAGATCCCTGTGTACTTTCTGGAGGCAATTGCTGGTGAATGTCTCCACGGAGGAATTGATTATAATTCATTTTGATGTACATCCTCTTCTCCACATTTTTTGGAAGTAACCTCGTACGCCGATTGCTGACAAGGTGAGCAGCTGCACTAAACACTCTTTCGGAGTACACACTGGAGGGAGGGCAACTTAGGTAGAATAAAGCCAGTTTGTGCAAGGGCCTCCAAATTGCCTCTTTTTCCTGCCAGTATACGTACGGACTGTCTGACGTGCCTACTTGGATGCGGTCACTCATATAATCCTCCACCATTCTTTCAATGGTGACAGAATCATATGCAGTGACAGTAGACGACATGTCAGTAATCGTTGCCAGGTCCTTCAGTCCGGACCAGATGTCAGCACTCGCTCCAGACTGCCCTGCATCACCGCCAGCGGGTGGGCTCGGAATTCTTAGCCTTTTCCTCGCACCCCCAGTTGCGGGAGAATGTGAAGGAGGAGATGTTGACGGGTCACGTTCCGCTTGACTTGACAATTTTCTCACCAGCAGGTCTTTGAACCTCTGCAGACTTGTGTCTGCCGGAAAGAGAGATACAAAGTAGGTTTTAAATCTAGGATCGAGCACGGTGGCCAAAATGTAGTGCTCTGATTTCAACAGATTGACCACCCGTGAATCCTGGCTAAGCGAATTAAGGGCTCCATCCACAAGTCCCACATGCCTAGCGGAATCGCTCTGTTTTAGCTCCTCCTTCAATGTCTCCAGCTTCTTCTGCAAAAGCCTGATGAGGGGAATGACCTGACTCAGGCTGGCAGTGTCTGAACTGACTTCACGTGTGGCAAGTTCAAAGGGTTGCAGAACCTTGCACAACGTTGAAATCATTCTCCACTGCGCTTGAGTCAGGTGCATTCCCCTTCCTTTGCCTATATCGTGGGCAGATGTATAGGCTTGAATGGCCTTTTGCTGCTCCTCCATCCTCTGAAGCATATAGAGGGTTGAATTCCACCTCGTTACCACCTCTTGCTTCAGATGATGGCAGGGCAGGTTCAGGACTGTTTGCTGGTGCTCCAGTCTTCGGCACGCGGTGCCTGAATGCCGAAAGTGGCCCGCAATTCTTCGGGCCACCGACAGCATCTCTTGCACGCCCCTGTCATTTTTTAAATAATTCTGCACCACCAAATTCAATGTATGTGCAAAACATGGGACGTGCTGGAATTTGCCCAGATGTAATGCACGCACAATATTGGTGGCGTTGTCCGATGTCACAAATCCCCAGGAGAGTCCAATTGGGGTAAGCCATTCTGCGATAATGTTCCTCAGTTTCCGTAAGAGGTTGTCAGCTGTGTGCCTCTTATGGAAAGCGGTGATACAAAGCGTAGCCTGCCTAGGAACTAGTTGGCGTTTGCGAGATGCTGCTACTGGTGCCGCCGCTGCTGTTCTTGCTGCGGGAGGCAATACATCTACCCAGTGGGCTGTCACAGTCATATAGTCCTGAGTCTGCCCTGCTCCACTTGTCCACATGTCCGTGGTTAAGTGGACATTGGGTACAACTGCATTTTTTAGGACACTGGTGACTCTTTTTCTGACGTCTGTGTACATTTTCGGTATCGCCTGCCTAGAGAAATGGAACCTAGATGGTATTTGGTACCGGGGACACAGTACCTCAAACAAGTCTCTAGTTGCCTGTGTATTAACGGTGGATACCGGAGCCACGTTTCTCACCACCCAGGCTGACAAGACCTGAGTTATCCGCTTTGCAGCAGGATGACTGCTGTGATATTTCATCTTCCTCGCAAAGGACTGTTGGACAGTCAATTGCTTACTGGAAGTAGTACAAGTTGTCTTCCGACTTCCCCTCTGGGATGACGATCGACTCCCAGCAGCAACAACAGCAGCGCCAGCAGCAGTAGGCATTACACTCAAGGATGCATCGGAGGAATCCCAGGCCGGAGAGGACTCGTCAGACTTGCCAGTGACATGGCCTGCAGGACTATTGGCTTTCCTGTGTAAGGTGGAAATTGACACTGAGGGAGTTAGTGGTGTGGTTTGCAGGAGCTTGGTTACAAGAGGAAGGGATTTATTGGTCAGTGGACTGCTTCCGCTGTCATCCAAAGTTTTTGAACTTGTCACTGACTTCTGATGAATGCGGACCAGGTGACGTATAAGGGAGGATGTTCCTAGGTGGTTAACGTCCTTACCCCTACTTATTACAGCTTGACAAAGGCAACACACGGCTTGACACCTGTTGTCCGCATTTGTGTTGAAATAATTCCACACCGAAGAGGTGATTTTTTTTGTATTTTGACCAGGCATGTCAATGGCCATATTCGTCCCACGGACAACAGGTGTCTCCCCGGGTGCCTGACTTAAACAAACCACCTCACCATCAGAATCCTCCTTGTCAATTTCCTCCCCAGCGCCAGCAACACCCATATCCTCATCCTGGTGTACTTCAACAGTGACATCTTCAATTTGACTATCAGGAACTGGACTGCGGGTGCTCCTTCCAGCACTTGCAGGGGGCGTGCAAATGGTGGAAGGCGCAAGCTCTTCCCGTCCAGTGTTGGGAAGGTCAGGCATCGCAACCGACACAATTGGACTCTCCTTGGGGATTTGTGATTTAGAAGAACGCACAGTTCTTTGCTGTGCTTTTGCCAGCTTAAGTCTTTTCATTTTTCTAGCGAGAGGATGAGTGCTTCCATCCTCATGTGAATCTGAACCACTAGCCATGAACATAGGCCAGGGCCTCAGCCGTTCCTTGCCACTCCGTGTCGTAAATGGCATATTGGCAAGTTTACGCTTCTCATCAGACGCTTTCAATTTTGAATTTTGGGTCATTTTACTGAACTTTTGTTTTTTGAATATTACATGCTCTCTACTATGACATTGGGCATCGGCCTTGGCAGACGACGTTGATGGCATTTCATCGTCTCGGCCATGACTAGTGGCAGCAGCTTCAGCACGAGGGGGAAGTGGATTTTGATCTTTCCCTATTTTAACCTCCACATTTTTGTTCTCCATTTTTTAATGTGTGGAATTATATGCCAGTATCAATAGCAATGGCCTACTACTATATATACTGCGCACAACTGAAATGCACCACAGGTATGGATGGATAGTATACTTGACGACACAGAGGTAGGTAGAGCAGTGGCCTTCCGTACCGTACTGCTATATATACTGGTGGTCACTGTGTCAGCAAACTGCAAAACTAAAATGCACCACAGTTATAGAATCTAGATGGATAGTATACTTGACGACACAGAGGTAGGTAGAGCAGTGGCCTTCCGTACCGTACTGCTATATATACTGGTGGTCACTGTCAGCAAACTGCAAAACTAAAATGCACCACAGGTATAGAATCTAGATGGATAGTATACTTGACAACACAGAGGTAGGTAGAGCAGTGGCCTTCCGTACCGTACTGCTATATATACTGGTGGTCACTGTCAGCAAACTGCAAAACTAAAATGCACCACAGGTATAGAATCTAGATGGATAGTATACTTGACGACACAGAGGTAGGTAGAGCAGTGGCCTTCCGTACCTTACTGCTATATATACTGGTGGTCTCTGTCAGCAAAACTCTGCACTGTACTCCTCCTATATAATACTGCTGGTCCCCAGTCCCCACAATAAAGCAGTGTGAACACAGATATATGCAGCACACTGAGCACAGATATGGAGTGTTTTTCAGGCAGACAACGTATACTGGTGGTGACTGGTCAGCAAAACTCTCCACTGTACTCCTCCTATATAATATACTGGTGGTCCCCAGTCCCCACAATAAAGCAGTGTGAGCACAGATATATGCAGCACACTGAGCACAGATATGGAGTGTTTTTCAGGCAGACAACGTATGCTGGTGGTCACTGTCAGCAAAACTCTGCACTGTACTCCTCCTATACAATACTGCTGGTCCCCACAATAAAGCAGTGTGAGCACAGATATATGCAGCACACTGAGCACAGATATGGAGTGTTTTTCAGGCAGACAACGTATACTGGTGGTCACTGTCAGCAAAACTCTGCACTGTACTCCTCCTATATAATATACTGGTGGTCCCCAGTCCCCACAATAAAGCAGTGTGAGCACAGATATATGCAGCACACTGAGCACAGATATGGAGTGTTTTTCAGGCAGACAACGTATACTGGTGGTCACTGTCAGCAAAACTGCACTGTACTCCTCCTATATAATACTACTGGTCCCCAGTCCCCACAATATAGAAGTGTGAGCACAGATATATGCAGCACACTGAGCACAGATATGGAGTGTTTTTCAGGCAGACAACGTATACTGGTGGTCACTGTCAGCAAAACTCTGCACTGTACTCCTCCTATATAATATACTGGTGGTCCCCAGTCCCCACAATAAAGCAGTGTGAGCACTAGGGATGAGCGGGTTCGGTTCCTCGGAATCCGAACCCGCCCGAACTTCATGTTTTTTTACACGGGGCCGAGCGACTCGGATCTTCCCGCCTTGCTCGGTTAACCCGAGCGCGCCCGAACGTCATCATCCCGCTGTCGGATTCTCGCGAGGCTCGGATTCTATCGCGAGACTCGGATTCTATATAAGGAGCCGCGCGTCGCCGCCATTTTCACACGTGCATTGAGATTCATAGGGAGAGGACGTGGCTGGCGTCCTCTCCGTTTATAGAGAAGAGAGTAAGACAGTAGAGAGAGACACAGTAGTAATTTTGGGGAGCATTAGGAGGAGTACTAGTTACTTGCTGAAGTGATAGATAGTGTGATTGTATATTATCTGACTTGTGGGGGAGACACTGACAGTGGGGAGCAGTTAGAGTCTGAGAGCAGGACTCAGGAGTACATATAACGTACAGTGCACACTTTTGCTGCCAGAGTGCCACACTGCCATTGTGACCACACTGACCACCAGTATAATATATATTGTGATTGTCTGCTTAGGAGTACTACTTGCAAGTTGCTGATAGTGTGACCAGTGACCTGACCACCAGTCACCACCAGTTTAATATATATATATATATATATATATATATATATATAGTACAGGAAATCCCACTTTCGTGGGAAAAGATAGCACTCTCCAGACTAAATATTAAATAAAGTCAAAAGGTAATTTAATGAAAAAAGTAGTCTCACAGTTCATATGAAGTATCAAACGAACTCCGTTAGTGTCCAACGTTTCGGTCCCCAGCGGGGGCCTTTTTCAAGGAAAAGTAACAATCAGCAGTGACAGCAGTTCAACTTCTAATCAGCATTGCAGGGAAACCGCTGGGGACCGAAACGTTGGACACTAACGGAGTTCGTTTGATACTTCATATGAACTGTGAGACTACTTTTTTCATTAAATTACCTTTTGACTTTATTTAATATTTAGTCTGGAGAGTGCTATCTTTTCCCACGAAAGTGGGATTTCCTGTACTGTACTATGGGCCCAGTCCCCTCTGTGACTGGATCCTGATAGGCACCCCAGCAGTTGACACTATTACTGTGAGAGTGCAAGACCTCCCCATATATATATATATATATATATATATATAATTGTATATAATATATATATAATATTGTATACCACCTACCCGTGGTTTTTTTTTTTTCTTTCTTCTTTATACATACTACTATAGTAGCTTACTGTAGCAGTCTGCAGTGCTGCTGAGCTGACTGTGTCCAGCAGGTCCGTCATCAGTCATTACATAATAAATATATATACCTGTCCGGCTGCAGTACTAGTGATATTATATATATATATATTGATTTCATCTCATTATCATCCAGTCTATATTAGCAGCAGACACAGTACGGTAGTCCACGGCTGTAGCTACCTCTGTGTCGGCAGTCGCTCGTCCATCCATAATTGTATACCACCTACCCGTGGTTTTTTTTTCTTTCTTCTTTATACATACTACTATAGTAGCTTACTGTAGCAGTCTGCGGTGCTGCTGAGCTGACAGTGTCCAGCAGGTCCGTCATCAGTCATTACATAATAAATATATCTACCTGTCCGGCTGCAGTACTAGTGTGATATAATATATATTGATTTCATCTCATTATCATCCAGTCTATATTAGCAGCAGACACAGTACGGTAGTCCACGGCTGAAGCTACCTCTGTGTCGGCAGTCGCTCGTCCATCCATAATTGTATACCACCTACCCGTGGTTTTTTTTTCTTTCTTCTTTATACATACTACTATAGTAGCTTACTGTAGCAGTCTGCGGTGCTGCTGAGCTGACAGTGTCCAGCAGGTCCGTCATCAGTCATTACATAATAAATATATATACCTGTCCGGCTGCAGTACTAGTGATATTATATATATATATATTGATTTCATCTCATTATCATCCAGTCTATATTAGCAGCAGACACAGTACGGTAGTCCACGGCTGTAGCTACCTCTGTGTCGGCAGTCGCTCGTCCATCCATAATTGTATACCACCTACCCGTGGTTTTTTTTTTTCTTTCTTCTTTATACATACTACTATAGTAGCTTACTGTAGCAGTCTGCGGTGCTGCTGAGCTGACAGTGTCCAGCAGGTCCGTCATCAGTCATTACATAATAAATATATCTACCTGTCCGGCTGCAGTACTAGTGTGATATAATATATATTGATTTCATCTCATTATCATCCAGTCTATATTAGCAGCAGACACAGTACGGTAGTCCACGGCTGTAGCTACCTCTGTGTCGGCAGTCGCTCGTCCATCCATAATTGTATACCACCTACCCGTGGTTTTTTTTTTTTTTTCTTCTTTATACATACTACTATAGTAGCTTACTGTAGCAGTCTGCGGTGCTGCTGAGCTGACAGTGTCCAGCAGGTCCGTCTTCAGTCATTACATAATAAATATATATACCTGTCCGGCTGCAGTACTAGTGATATTATATATATATATATATTAATTTCATCTCCTTATCATCCAGTCTATATTAGCAGCAGACACAGTACGGTAGTCCACGGCTGTAGCTACCTCTGTGTCGGCAGTCGCTCGTCCATCCATAAGTATACTAGTATCCATCCATCTACATTGTTTACCTGAGGTGCCTTTTAGTTGTGCCTATTAAAATATGGAGAACAAAAATGTTGAGGTTCCAAAATTAGGGAAAGATCAAGATCCACTTCCACCTCGTGCTGAAGCTGCTGCCACTAGTCATGGCCGAGACGATGAAATGCCAGCAACGTCGTCTGCCAAGGCCGATGCCCAATGTCATAGTACAGAGCATGTAAAATCCAAAACACCAAATATCAGTAAAAAAAGGACTCCAAAATCTAAAATAAAATTGTCGGAGGAGAAGCGTAAACTTGCCAATATGCCATTTACCACACGGAGTGGCAAGGAACGGCTGAGGCCCTGGCCTATGTTCATGGCTAGTGGTTCAGCTTCACATGAGGATGGAAGCACTCAGCCTCTCGCTAGAAAACTGAAAAGACTCAAGCTGGCAAAAGCACCGCAAAGAACTGTGCGTTCTTCGAAATCCCAAATCCACAAGGAGAGTCCAATTGTGTCGGTTGCGATGCCTGACCTTCCCAACACTGGACGTGAAGAGCATGCGCCTTCCACCATTTGCACGCCCCCTGCAAGTGCTGGAAGGAGCACCCGCAGTCCAGTTCCTGATAGTCAGATTGAAGATGTCAGTGTTGAAGTACACCAGGATGAGGAGGATATGGGTGTTGCTGGCGCTGGGGAGGAAATTGACAAGGAGGATTCTGATGGTGAGGTGGTTTGTTTAAGTCAGGCACCCGGGGAGACACCTGTTGTCCGTGGGAGGAATAGGGCCGTTGACATGCCAGGTGAAAATACCAAAAAAATCAGCTCTTCGGTGTGGAAGTATTTCACCAGAAATGCGGACAACATTTGTCAAGCCGTGTGTTGCCTTTGTCAAGCTGTAATAAGTAGGGGTAAGGACGTTAACCACCTCGGAACATCCTCCCTTATACGTCACCTGCAGCGCATTCATAATAAGTCAGTGACAAGTTCAAAAACTTTGGGCGACAGCGGAAGCAGTCCACTGACCAGTAAATCCCTTCCTCTTGTAACCAAGCTCACGCAAACCACCCCACCAACTCCCTCAGTGTCAATTTCCTCCTTCCCCAGGAATGCCAATAGTCCTGCATGCCATGTCACTGGCAATTCTGACGAGTCCTCTCCTGCCTGGGATTCCTCCGATGCATCCTTGCGTGTAACGCCTACTGCTGCTGGCGCTGCTGTTGTTGCTGCTGGGAGTCGATGGTCATCCCAGAGGGGAAGTCGTAAGCCCACTTTTACTACTTCCACCAAGCAATTGACTGTCCAACAGTCCTTTGCGAGGAAGATGAAATATCATAGCAGTCATCCTGTTGCAAAGCGGATAACTGAGGCCTTGACAACTATGTTGGTGTTAGACGTGCGTCCGGTATCCGCCGTTAGTTCACAGGGAACTAGACAATTTCTTGAGGCAGTGTGCCCCCGTTACCAAATACCATCTAGGTTCCACTTCTCTAGGCAGGCGATACCGAGAATGTACACGGACGTCAGAAAAAGACTCAGCAGTGTCCTAAAAAATGCAGTTGTACCCAATGTCCACTTAACCACGGACATGTGGACAAGTGGAGCAGGGCAGGGTCAGGACTATATGACTGTGACAGCCCACTGGGTAGATGTATGGACTCCCGCCGCAAGAACAGCAGCGGCGGCACCAGTAGCAGCATCTCGCAAACGCCAACTCTTTCCTAGGCAGGCTACGCTTTGTATCACCGGTTTCCAGAATACGCACACAGCTGAAAACCTCTTACGGCAACTGAGGAAGATCATCGCGGAATGGCTTACCCCAATTGGACTCTCCTGTGGATTTGTGGCATCGGACAACGCCAGCAATATTGTGTGTGCATTAAATATGGGCAAATTCCAGCACGTCCCATGTTTTGCACATACCTTGAATTTGGTGGTGCAGAATTTTTTAAAAAACGACAGGGGCGTGCAAGAGATGCTGTCGGTGGCCAGAAGAATTGCGGGACACTTTCGGCGTACAGGCACCACGTACAGAAGACTGGAGCACCACCAAAAACGCCTGAACCTGCCCTGCCATCATCTGAAGCAAGAAGTGGTAACGAGGTGGAATTCAACCCTCTATATGCTTCAGAGGTTGGAGGAGCAGCAAAAGGCCATTCAAGCCTATACAATTGAGCACGATATAGGAGGTGGAATGTACCTGTCTCAAGCGCAGTGGAGAATGATTTCAACGTTGTGCAAGGTTCTGCAACCTTTTGAACTTGCCACACGTGAAGTCAGTTCAGACACTGCCAGCCTGAGTCAGGTCATTCCCCTCATCAGGCTTTTGCAGAAGAAGCTGGAGGCATTGAAGGAGGAGCTAAAAGGGAGCGATTCCGCTAGGCATGTGGGACTTGTGGATGGAGCCCTTAATTCGCTTAACAAGGATTCACGGGTGGTCACTCTGTTGAAATCAGAGCACTACATTTTGGCCACCGTGCTCGATCCTAGATTTAAAACCTACCTTGGATCTCTCTTTCCGGCAGACACAAGTCTGCTGGGGTTCAAAGACCTGCTGGTGACAAAATTGTCAAGTCAAGCGGAACGCGACCTGTCAACATCTCCTCCTTCACATTCTCCCGCAACTGGGGGTGCGAGGAAAAGGCTCAGAATTCCGAGCCCACCCGCTGGCGGTGATGCAGGGCAGTCTGGAGCGACTGCTGATGCTGACATCTGGTCCGGACTGAAGGACCTGCCAACGATTACGGACATGTCGTCTACTGTCACTGCATATGATTCTCTCACCATTGAAAGAATGGTGGAGGATTATATGAGTGACCGCATCCAAGTAGGCACGTCAGACAGTCCGTACTTATACTGGCAGGAAAAAGAGGCAATTTGGAGGCCCTTGCACAAACTGGCTTTATTCTACCTAAGTTGCCCTCCCACAAGTGTGTACTCCGAAAGAGTGTTTAGTGCCGCCGCTCACCTTGTCAGCAATCTGCGTACGAGGTTACTTCCAGAAAATGTGGAGAAGATGATGTTCATTAAAATGAATTATAATCAATTCCTCCGTGGAGACATTGACCAGCAGCAATTGCCTCCACAAAGTACACAGGGAGCTGAGATGGTGGATTCCAGTGGGGACGAATTGATAATCTGTGAGGAGCGGGATGTACACGGTGATATATCGGAGGATGATGATGAGGTGGACATCTTGCCTCTGTAGAGCCAGTTTGTGCAAGGAGAGATTAATTGCTTCTTTTTCGGTGGGGGTCCAAACCAACCCGTCATTTCAGTCACAGTCGTGTGGCAGACCCTGTCACTGAAATGATAGGTTGGTTAAAGTGTGCATGTCCTGTTTATACAACATAAGGGTGGGTGGGAGGGCCCAAGGACAATTCCATCTTGCACCTCTTTTTTCTTTCATTTTTATTTGCGTCATGTGCTGTTTGGGGAGTGTTTTTTGGAAGGGCCATCCTGCGTGACACTGCAGTGCCACTCCTAGATGGGCCAGGTGTTTGTGTCGGCCACCAGGGTCGCTTATCTTACTCACACAGCTACCTCATTGCGCCTCTTTTTTTCTTCTTTGCGTCATGTGCTGTTTGGGGAGTGTTTTTTGGAAGGGCCATCCTGCGTGACACTGCAGTGCCACTCCTAGATGGGCCAGGTGTTTGTGTCGGCCACTAGGGTCGCTTATCTTACTCACACAGCTACCTCATTGCGCCTCTTTTTTTCTTCTTTGCGTCATGTGCTGTTTGGGGAGTGTTTTTTGGAAGGGCCATCCTGCGTGACACTGCAGTGCCACTCCTAGATGGGCCAGGTGTTTGTGTCGGCCACTAGGGTCGCTTAGCTTAGTCATCCAGCAACCTCGGTGCAAATTTTAGGACTAAAAATAATATTGTGAGGTGTGAGGTATTCAGAATAGACTGAAAATGAATGGAAATTATGGTTTTTGAGGTTAATAATACTTTGGGATCAAAATGACCCCCAAATTCTATGATTTAAGCTGTTTTTAGGGTTTTTTGAAAAAAACACCCGAATCCAAAACACACCCGAATCCGACAAAAAAAATTCGGTGAGGTTTTGCCAAAACGCGGTCGAACCCAAAACACGGCCGCGGAACCGAACCCAAAACCAAAACACAAAACCCGAAAAATTTCAAGTGCACATCCCTAGTGAGCACAGATATATGCAGCACACTGAGCACAGATATGGAGTGTTTTTCAGGCAGACAACGTATACTGGTGGTCACTGTCAGCAAAACTCTGCACTGTACTCCTCCTATATAATACAGCTGCTCCCCAGTCCCCACAATTAAGCAGTGTGAGCACAGATATATGCAGCACACTGAGCACAGATATGGAGTGTTTTTCAGGCAGACAACGTATACTGGTGGTCACTGTCAGCAAACCTCTGCACTGTACTCCTCCTATATAATACAGCTGCTCCCCAGTCCCCACAATTAAGCAATAAGCACAAATATTTGCATCAACATTAATAAACGGAGAGGACGCCAGCCACGTCCTCTCCCTAACATTTCCAATGCACGAGTGAAAATGGCGGTGACGCGCGGCTGCTTATATAGAATCCGAATCTCGCGAGAATCCGACAGCGGGATGATGACGTTCGGGCGCGCTCTGGTTAACCGAGCCATACGGGAGAATCCGAGTATGCCTCGGACCCGTGTAAAATGGGTGAAGTTCGGGGGGGGTTCGGTTTCCGAGGAACCGAACCCGCTCATCACTAATATATATACAGGTTGAGTCTCCCTTATCCAAAATGCTTGGGACCAGAGGTATTTTGGATATGGGATTTTTCCGTATTTTGGAATAATTGCCTACCATAATGAGATATCATGGTGTTGGGACCTAAATCTAAGCACAAAATGCATTTATGTTTCATATACACCTTATACACATAGCCTGAAGGTAATTTTAGCCAATATTTTTTATAACTTTGTGCATTAAACAAAGTGTGTGTACATTCACACAATTCATTTATGTTTCATATACACCTTATACACACAACCTGAAGGACATTTAATACAATATTTTTAATAACTTTGTGTATTAAACAAAGTTTGTGTACATTGAGCCATCATAAAACAAAGGTTTCACTATCTCACTCTCACTCAAAAAAGTCCGTATTTCGGAATATTCCGTATTTCGGAATATTTGGATATGGGATACTCAACCTGTATAAGACAGCATCTTTTATATATATATATATATATACATATACTAGGGTCAATACCATGATATCCTTATCTAGGGTTTCAATCTCCGCTGATAAGGTATCTGTCCACGCTGCTACAGCGCTATAAACCAATGCCGACACAATCGCCGGTCTAAATAGTGTACCAGAATGTGTGTAAATGGACTTCAAAGTACTTTTACTGCAAGCTATCTGCAGGATCCCTGAGGATAGCTGTTACGTCAGCGCTACCTTTTGGGTAAACGTGACAAAGCTTTGTCCACCCTAGGGGAAGATTCCCATCGTATCCTGGCCCTAGTAGGGAAAGGATACTCCCTGAGAATTCTTTTTGGGAAGCTGCAGCTTCTTGTCTGGAGATTCCCGCTCTTTTTCTTAATGAGAGGAGGGAAATTTACCTCAGCTTTCTTCCCCTTAAACATGTGTACCCTCGTATCAGGGACAGATGAGTCATCAGTGATATGCAAAACATCTTTTATTACAATAATCATATATTGAATACTTTTCTGCCAGTTTTGGCTGTAACTTTGCATTATCGTAGTCGACACTGGAGTCAGACTCCGTGTCGATATCAGTGTCTATTATTTTGGATAGTGAGCATTGTGAGACTCTGAAGGTCAGTGTGACATAGGGACAGACCTGTGTAGATTCACTGTCTGTACTCTAATCTTTTGTGCAATAAATTTACTTCAGCACTTTATTTCACATATCCAATCAGGTGTCGGCGTTGTCGACGGAGACACCACTCACACACACATTTGCTCCATCTCCTCCTTAGGAGAGCCTTTTACCTCAGACATGTCGACACACACGTACCGACACACCACACACTCAGGGAATGCTCATCTGGAGATAATTCCCCCACAAGGCCCTTTGGAGAGACAGAGAGAGAGTATGCCAGCACACCCCCCAACGCTATATGACCCAGGAAAAAACACCGCAATTTAATTTTTACCCAGTAGCGCTGTTATTATCTGCGCCGAATTATGTGCCCCCCCTCTTCTTTAAAACCCTCTCTTCTACCGTGGTATAAGCAGGGGAGAGTCCGGGGAGCTTCCTCTCAGCGGTGCTGTGGAGAAAAACATGGCGCTGGTGAGTGCTGAGGGAGAAGCCCCGCCCCCTCGACGGCGGGCTTCTGTCCCGCTAAAAGTGTAAAATTGGCGGGGGCTCGTGCATATATACAGTGTCCAGCTGTATATATGCTCCTTTTGCCAAATAAGAGGTTTATATTGCTGCCCAGGGCGCCCCCCCTCCTGCGCCCTGCACCCTTACAGTGACCGGAGTATGTGAGGTGTGTGGGAGCAATGGCGCACAGCTGCAGTGCTGTGCGTTACCTCAGTGAAGATCATGAAGTCTTCTGCCGCCTCTGAAGTCTTCTTTTCTTCTCATACTCACCCGGCTTCTATCTTCCGGCTCTGCGAGGGGGACGGCGGCGCGGCTCCGGGACGGACGGCGAGGGTAAGATCCTGCGTACCAATCCCTCTGGAGCTAATGGTGTCCAGTAGCCTAAGAAGCAGGACCTAGCTTCAGAGAGTAGGGCTGCTTCTCTCCCCTCAGTCCCACGATGCAGGGAGTCTGTTGCCAGCAGAGCTCCCTGAAAATAAAAAACCTAACAAAATACTTTCTATCAGTAAACTCAGGAGAGCTCACTGAAAAGCACCCAGCTCGTCTGGGCACAGTATCAAACTGAGGTCTGGAGGAGGGGCATAGAGGGAGGAGCCAGTGCACACCAGGAACTAAATTCTTTCTTAAAGTGCCCATGTCTCCTGCGGAGCCCGTCTATCCCCTTGGTCCTTACGGAGTCCCCAGCATCCTCTAGGACGTTAGAGAAGATAGGTTGCAGTTTTGTGGGGAAGAGGTGTGTGTCCACACTCCTTATGCACATTACGCCACACAGTAGAGCTCCTTATACATGTTACGTCACACAGTAGAACTCTTTATACACTTTATGCCACACAGTAGAGCTCCTTCTACACGTTACGCCACACAATAGTACTCCTTATACACGTTACGCCACACAGAGTAGAGCTCCTTATACATGTTACGCCACACAGTAGAACTCCTTCTACACGTTACGCCACACATTAGAGCTCCTTATGCTCATTAACATAGAAACATAGAATTTGTCGGCAGATAAGAACCACTTGGCCCATCTAGTCTGCCCCCTTTTTTTTTTTTTTTTACATTATTTTTATCTCTAACCTTATTTGATCCTTATTTCTTTGTAAGGATATCCTTATGTCTATCCCATGCATGTTTAAATTGCTCTACTGTCTTAGCCTCTACCACCTCTGATGGGAGGCTATTCCACTTGTCCACTACCCTTTCTGTGAAATAATTTTTCCGCAAATTTCCCCTGAACCTCCCCCCCTCCAGCCTCAGTGCATGTCCTCGTGTCCTATTGCTTCTCTTCATTTGGAGAATGTTTCCCTCCTGGACTTTGTTAAAACCCTTGATATATTTGAAAGTTTCTATCATGTCCACCCTTTCCCTTCTCTGCTCCAAACTATACATATTGAGATTTCTTAGTCTTTCTGGGTATGTTTTGTGATGTAGGCCATGCACCATTTTAGTTGCCCTCCTTTGTACAGTTTCTAATGTATTAATATCCTTTTGAAGATATGGCCTCCAGAACTGAATACAGTATTCTAGATGAGGCCGTACCAATGACCTATACAGTGGCATTATTACTTCTTTCTTTCTTTCTGCTGCTGATTCCTCTCCCAATACAGCCAAGCATCTGACTAGCCTTCCTCATTGCCTTGTTACATTGCTTACCTGCCTTTAAGTCATCTGAAATAGTGACTCCTAGATCCCTTTCCTCCTCAGTAGTTTCCAGTATAGTGCCATTAATACTATATTTAGCTTTAGGATTTTTGAGACCCAAGTGCATGATTTTGCATTTTTTGGCATTAAACTGTAATTGCCAAACTCTTGACCATTCCTCTAGTCTACCTAGATCCTCAATCATTTGTTTTACCCCACCTGGTGTGTCTACCCTGTTGCATACCTTTGTGTCATCTGCAAAAAGGCATGCTTTCCCTTTAATGCCATTTGCAATGTCACCAATAAAGATATTAAAAAGCACTGGTCCAAGTCCAGATCCCTGGGGTACTCCACTGGTAACATTTCCCTCCTGTGAATGCACTCCATTTACCACAACTCTCTGTTTTCTATCCTTCAACCAAGATCTTATCTATTCAATAATCCTAATATCCAATCCCAAACTTTCAAGTTTATTTTGCAGTCTGCGATGTGGAACAGTGTCAAAAGCCTTACTAAAGTCTAGATAAGCTATATCCATGGCTCCACCTTTATCCATCACTTTAGTCACACAATCAAAAAAGTCAATAAGATTTGTTTGACATGATCTCCCCCCAGTGAATCCATGCTGTTTGGGATCCTGTAAATTGCCGGATTTGAGATAATCTACAACTCTTTCTTTTAAGAGAGTTTCCATCAATTTCCCTACTACTGATGTAAGACTCACTGGTCTGTAGTTGTTTGCCTCTTCCTTGCTTCCACTTTTGTGCAGTGGGACCACGTTTGCTCTTTTCCAGTCCTCTGGAATTACTCCTGTAGCTAATGACTGGTTGAATAATTCTGTCAATGGTGCTACCAGCACCTCTTTAAGTTCTTTTAGTATCCTTGGATGTATCCCATCTGGCCCCATAGATTTTTTACACCACACAGAAGTGCTACATACCCACACTACATCCCTGCACTAGATCACTGTTCTGCATCCCCACACTGTAGCAGTGCACAAGCTCCCCACACTACGGGAGAAAGTTTATTAATGGTTCTAAAACAGAGAATTTGTGAAGTTGCCTATACCAACGAATTAGATACTGTTTATCGTTTTATAAAAGGCAATAGAGAAATTATAGACAGCATCTGATTGGTTGCTATGGGCAACATCACCAATTCTGTTTTAGAAGCTTTAGTAAATTTTCCCCTACAGCTTCATGCTATGGGGTCTGTTTATGAAGCAGTGAAAAGTGAGGAGAAGTAAGCCAGTGGAGAAGTTGCCCATTGCAACCAATGAACTGCTATGTATAAATGTATAGAATTAATTTTATAAATATTACCTTAACACTGATTGGTTGCCATGGGCAACTTCTCCACACTTTTCACTGGTTCATGAATAGACCCCTATATCACAGCACCACCTCCCTGCACTATATAACTACGCTACCACCCCACTCTACATCCCACCACTATATCACTGCACAACCTCCCCACTACTTCACAACGCTATTTCCCCACACTACATCACAATGCTATTTCCGTGGATGCAGCCACCATCAGGTCGGGTACCAGGGCTGGCCCTGACCAGTTTGGTGCCCTAGAACCTTAACAGCAGCATACAATAGTGATGTGACGTTCATGTCACACCTGTCCATGAATTTTGTAGGGTTACAGGCGTTTCTGTATGAAGCAGCATCGGGCCTAATTCTGACCTGATCGTAGATGTGCGGGAAAAATGCACATCTACGATTAAAATCTCTGACATGCAGGGGGACGCCCAGCACAGGGCTAGTCCGCCCCGACATGCTGGGTGCCGTCCCTCCCCCCCCCCCCTGAGATGCATCGCGTGTAATGTCACGCAGCCTTCGCGGCCTGCACCGCATCCCCCAAACACCGCCGACGCGCCCAATGACTGCCTCTGCCTGTCATTCAGGCAGAGGTTATTGCCTTCGCGTCTCACTGTGTGCCGCAGTACGGCTGTTGCACGTGCTCACACCTCACCGGGTTTCAACCTGCGACCACTGTTGTAGCAGCGTCCAGATCTGAACTATGCCCATAGTTTCTACTGAAAGGTCTACTAAAATAACTACCAAAAGATACACTCCTTTGGAATTCTATTTAGCTGTAAATCACTTATGTTTAGGCCTTTTTTATTGGGCATACAGCAATTTGCTCAATGATTACCTTCTGTCCTGAGGAGAGATACATGCAGGAGCGCCAGTCAGTCAGAAGGCACAATGCACCCTGCACTGCAGGAAATGCAGATGAATTGCAGAATGAACTCCGTCTCAGTGAAGCTCCTCTCTGGCTCTCAGACTGAATTTCATCTTTTCGGCAGCTCAGGACTGGGTACACAGTGCACGTGACATTAGACGCTCTGCGCGTGATGTCAGAAGTTCCCCGGCCAACAGCACTCTCTAGCTGGCCTTGTAGCACTGAGAGGGGAGGAACTGAAGATAGGAGAGAGAAGGGTCTTTCACCCGTTGACCGCCGAACTCCACATCCCCCCCCCCCACCCTGCGCTCCCCGCTCGGCCTTGTACTAACTAATTATATGGATGAACAGTGGCAGATTTACTGCTAGGCAGTCCGGCGCAGGCCGCCCCCCCCACCCCCCCCGATACACGTCGGGCCCTAGGTGCATACCTATGTTGCCTAGCGGTAAGTCCGCTACAGGCCAGAGGAAAGCACCGGAGCACCGATCACCACCATGTTAAGTATGCAGGAAAAGGGGCTAGTGGCACAGTGGGAGGGTGTGCTGTTGGTGGCAGCGGCGCCGATGTCAGGGGCGGCACATTCTCAGCCATTACTCTGGGTAGTTTTTATGATTTTACCCTGATAAGGCTGCAGAGTGGCTTCGCAGGGACAGAGCTTTCTCGCAAGCTCTGTTCCTGCATGCGATTATTGATACATTCATGCGATGTACAATCACATTGCGGATTGGGTCGATTTTATCACTTCACATCCGCATCCTCAGATGCGGCTGTTGATAAATCGGCCCCTTATTAATTTT
Source organism: Pseudophryne corroboree (assembly GCF_028390025.1). Taxonomy (NCBI): domain Eukaryota; kingdom Metazoa; phylum Chordata; class Amphibia; order Anura; family Myobatrachidae; genus Pseudophryne; species Pseudophryne corroboree. The sequence goes on along the minus strand of NC_086450.1, from coordinate 194,793,644 downwards.
CCTTACTGAGGATACAGGAATAATGGAAAATTTATGGAAAATGAATCCTATAATATTAGTAAGGGAAATTATTTACGAATACTTAGGGGCCTATTTATCACCATCTGCATCCTTGGATGCGGATGTGTTGTGATAAAATCGCCCAAACTCGCACTGCCATAATTGATTACATTTGCGAGCAAGCTCTACCCCTGCGATGACACTCCGTAGCATATTCGGGGTATTTTTTTTTGTAAAAAATATCCTGATGTCCTGTTGCGCATGCGCCACCCCATCCGACATCGCCGCCATGTCGCGACTACCCCCTGTGTGAAAACACCCTTTTTCACATTATTTTAGTAAAAATAATGTTAATAAATGGGCCTCTAAGCCACTATTATAAAAAAGTCAGCATACCTTGAACAGAATCAGAGAAGATGCAGTAAAACAGCTACCAGGGCTGCACGGGATTCCGGCGTCGGTATTTTGACCGCCGGGATTCTGACTGCCAGGATCGCGTACCCAACCCCTAACAGGGCCTGTTCAGTCCAGCATTAGGGTGCGAAATCAGTTTAGCATACAGTTCTCTGCATTTGAAGCATCAAGCAAGCACAGTCCAGAAACTAGATAAATGTAAGGCAGCCTAAAGAGTCCCACAATTAGAGAGCATAAGCACCAGCACAAAGTCCCGCAAGTTTGTCTCTTAGCACAAAGAGGGTCATTCCGAGTTGATCGTAGCCGTGCTAAATTTATCACAGCTACGATCAGGCATTCAGACATGCGGGGGGACGCCGTCCAGCCCCCTCCCGCCCAGCGACCACCTCTGCCTGTCAATCAGGCAGAGGCGATCACTAGGCAACGATGGCCTGCGGCCGTCTGGCATGCGCAGTACTGACCCGATCGCACTGCTGCGATAAACTGCAGCGTGCGATCAGGTCAGAATAACCCCCAAAGTCCAACATTTATAAACCAAAAGCATGAGCATAAAGTTCTGCAAGTATGGCTCTAAGCACATGGGGCCTAATTCAGACCTGATGGCTGCTGTGCATTTTCGCAGCCGATCAGATCTGAACTGCGCCGGCGCCACAGTGCGCCGGCACATGCCAGACATCCAATTAACAGGCAGAGGCAATCGCTGGGTGGGAGGGGGCGGGCCGGCGGCATTGGGCCGCCGTTTAAGGGGTGCTGTCCGCACAACGCAGGTGTGCCCGGACCGCGTGCGTCACACGCAGCCGCTACGACCCGGACAGCGACAGGTAGTTCCTTGCCAGCACGCAACATTTAACATAACCACATTAGCATGTAATAACATACAATGACATTAGCATATCAAGCAAATCACGATCCAACCGGAATTTTTACGATAGCCCTGCTGGCACACGCGCAGTGCCCGTCCTTAGCGTCAGGCCTGCTAATATGAAGATGCAGTTTGTCACCTAGAAAGCTGATGATTGCTGATTCACAATGTTAATACGTAGTAATGGAAATAGAATTATAAGGGGTTTAAAAAATTATTTGTAATTATTTTACTTGTTATTTTTAAGGATTTCAATAGAAAATTTGTGAAAAACAATCTTAAATCTTTAAATTATTATGACAATTAAGGTCCAAATTCTTAAATTTGTTCAGCTTGACCACGAGTTTACTGGCTATGAAACAATGATGAAATATCATATACTTTGGAATCAGTCCCAATGACAGCAGGCAAACAGACAGGGGCGGTATGGAATCATAGATAGGGTCAACCCTGCATTTATTACTGAGCACACAAAGCAGACGATTTGTGACTCTGATTTAGCCTCTATAGCTATAGGGCCTAATTCAGACCTGACCGCAGCAGCAGAATTGTTCTCTACTGGGCAAAACCATGTGCACTGCAGGGGGGGCAGATGTAACATGTGCAGATAGAGTGAGATTTGGGTAGGGTATGTTCAAACTGAAATTAAATTGCAGTGTAAAAAAAAGCAGCCAGTATTTACCTTGCACAGAAACAAAATCTGAATTTCTCTGCACATGTTATATCTGCCCCCCTGCAATGCATATGGTTTTGACCATTAGAGAACAATTTTGCTGCTGTGATCAGATCTGAATTAGGCCCATAGAAATGGAGAGCGCCAATGGGACAGGGACTGATGTGGATGCCAAATATTCTTGGTAAAGCTCTGTGAATATATATGTACTATATAATATTTGGTCATATATAAAGAGCCTGAAACATTACTGTATATATTTGCTCATCTGCAGTTAAATATAAACACAAGCAGACAAACAATGGTAGTTGCTCGGTCATTCCTGGAGATTATCAGGTGCTGGAAAGGGGAGGGGTCACAGACAAACAACAGAGAGGTGGAGGGTGCAAATCCCCACCTCTAAATTTCCTTTCAGCACACTAAAAATTACCTGTAACCATACCTGAACCTATCTGGTAATAGAAATTCAGAGAATTAGTCACACATGTTTGCAAATGCATGTTTAAGCTGCTGAGCCACTTCACGGCTTCTCTGATATCAGCAGTCCTAACACTACATAATAGCAGTGCCCACATAGGGCCATGTAATTTGTCACAGTAGGCCTCATGATAAAGGATGTTACTAAAACACATCCAGACAGAGAGCTAACTTACCCGGGAGCCACCCCCAGGATCTCCCATTGGCACTGCAAGGAACAGCATGCCTTCCAAATACTGCTTCCATTCACTGCCTCTCGCACACAAGCAGACAAACAATGGTAATTGCTCGGTCATTCCTGGAGATAATTATGTATCAGGTGCTGGAAAGGGAAGGGGTCATAGACAACACCTCAGTTATATGGGATGCATTCAATATCCCGGCTGCCGGGATCCCGGCGCTCAGCATACTGGCGCCGAGATCCCGACACCTATTCCCCCTCTTGGGGTGTCCACGACACCCCTGGAGGGAGAATAAATCGTGTGGCGCCCGGCATCCCGCGGTTGGGATTCTGACCGCTGGGATGACTGGTGCCAGTATATACTTATCAACCAAGTTATATCAGCAGTATTAATTAGCTCAAAAACAGATATTTGATATATAGAATTTGCCCAAATCGTATTATTTGGTTTACTTTAATCTACTCTGTAATTAACAATCAGCTGTCTTAAAATAACCAATTTGGCCACAAGGTCTTCTAAAATGTAACACACACACATATAAAGATATATATAGATAGAGAGAGAGAGAGAGAGAGAGAGAGAGAGAGACGGATGGTAGGCGGCACTCCTAGGACTTTTAAATGAAAGTATACTGGAAACCAGATAGAGCTACATTTCGATTTAATGAAAATCTTCGTAATGCCTGATGAAGATTTTCATTAAATCGAAACGTAGCTCTATCTGGTTTCCAGTATACTTTCATTTAAAAGTCCTAGGAGTAGACTTCCGGTGGGCGGTGCATCAGGGATGGCCACATTTTAACACAGCTCTGGGTCTGGCGTCTCGAACAGTAACTCTTTACTGTATGCAAAGTTTCCTGGAGTTTGCTTAAACTTCTCCCAGGACAAGGGGAACTACTACTGACCCTACTGGAGACATCGTTTTGCAGCCCAGAGCAATATTTTCTTTCCCTGAAGTCCGGCCGCATCTGCAGCCGAAAGGCGCGAAAGCTACCTAGCGCCATATTGCTACCGCAGCGTGGTATATTACCCCACAATTACTTGGACAAGGGTCCTGATTCGTTTTCCCCATCGTTCAGGGGACTGGTCGGGGTGGGGATCCGGAGTGCATGGGGGCTTCCCCCTTCCACCCTGTCGAGATCCGGAGCCACCGTGACGGTACTCGTTGGGACCCGTGGAGAGGATACTGGGGGTCGATCCCAGCCCACTGACAACCTCCTCTCCCCTGCTTCGTTGGAGCGGAGCCTCCCTACCTGTGTCTGGAGATCCGGTTTTCTCCTTCCAGACGCGACAACGGATCCCGTACCCTCCTGCCTTTGCCTACCTGTCAATCAGCACCAGCTCCACCGGAGCTGCTGTCCCCCCTTCCCGCCGGCGGTGGTGAGTCAGATTTGCGCTCTCCTGCAGGAGCTGCTGTTTCCTCATTGTTGGCGGGGGTGAGCTCCCCGCTTGATACTGACTGTTGCTCTCCTGCTCTACGGGGCTGAGGCGTCCTCACTCCCATCATTACAGTGCCCTGCTGCCCCCGAACTGCATTTTCTGTGAACACAGGGTGGGATGCTCAGAGCGTAGCTGTCGGTCGACAGCGTGGTTCCTTCACTGCGCTCCTGCCCGCACCCCTTGTTGCCATTTATAGGAGCTCCGGCCGGGGATCCCTCTATTGCCTGCCGTCTGAGTCTTCGGGGTGGATGGTCTCCTGTGCCCTTTGTCCTTCCTCCGGCAGTCTCACTGTAGACCCCTTCACTTCCTACATACAGGGCAGTGCTCCCCCTGGCATCTTGTATTCATCTCTACACTTACATACTCAACTATTGAGGCAACAATTACAACCTGCCCCGTACTCATAGTTACAGTAGTGGATGCAATGCTGGGACAGCCAAGTCGACCGAACCCGTCCAGATCTGTGCCGCCGGAGGTGCCCGCACGGATCGCCGCGGCTGTCTACTCACAGGTGCTTTCCCTACAAAGAGCGTCAAGCTCACTAGAGATGCTGCTTTCCGCTCCTACCAGCGCTTTCGTCTGTGGACGCTGAAGCTGGCGGGACTGTGGTTCCATCCCCGCTTGGATATCTGTGGATCACAGTGCCCCATTCCTGTCCCTGCCGCTGAGGATTGTCGTTGGAACTGGCGTGGCCGTACACCTGCTTCTGCTGCCGCCATCCAGGCCGGAGTCGCGGAGTCTGTAACCATTTGCTGGCTGGTGGTCCTGGGGGTGCCTTGATACCAGCTGCATCTATCCACGTGCATGGCCCTGCAAACACCCCAGGTACTAACACTGTTTGTTCTCCCCAACACTTTTTACTAACATTCCCCCCTTTCTTCTTTTACATTATTCCATCCTTGTTGCCATCCCCCCTCTTGTGTGACCCTCCCCCCCCTTTGCAGTTTATTCTTCCCCTCCCAACTGAATTTACCTTTACCTACTCCTTCTTTTTTCTCCCCCTTCCCTGCACTTCCTCTGCACATTGATAAAGAGTTTGGGAGCCATTCACACTCTTCCAGGACGAACTGACCCCCTCTTAGAGTCTCTATAGGGTCCCCACCTCCCCAATATGTAATAATAAGAGATGTGATAACACTCCTCATTGCCTGTGTTGTCGCCTCTGGCCATAACTCTCCGTCCACCCCTGTTGAGATACCTTTTACATCAACGAGAACCGCATAGTACCGACTGGTGCTGCTCCGGGGACTTTTATTCTCAGAAGAGGACTTTCCGTTTTGTCCATTGGGCTGCCGACCACTAGCCTTATTTGCTGTTTCTATTTGTTATTTTTCTCACATTATCGAGTATAAGATTTTATTTGTTTATTTTTATATATATATATATATATATATATATATATACATATATATATTTATTTATTTATTTATATATTTTTTCTCCACCTGCGGAGAACTTAATGTGACGTTTGTTATTTTGCACATACCAGGAATTCTTTGCAATATTCGTTGTTCTTCTCATATGGGAACTTCTATTCAAACATCACGTTTGTTATTTTTCTGCTTCAACGTATTCGGTGTGAGATAAAAAAAAATTCTTCTCTTCGCTCGCTGTGGCCTGTATGTGACGTTTGTTATTTTTATTCGATACTTCCATTCTGTATAGCTTGTCATTTTATATTGTTTTCAGATATGGGTTTGCGCCCCAGTCGGGGTCTCCCATAGCTTGTTGCTAGGGTCGCCTCATGGGCTCCTTCACTGGTTATAGACCATTGTAAATAATTGCAGCTTTCCTTTTCCTTTGGTGGGAAGAATGATGTAGTGTAATATGTTCTGAATAATTTGGTCTAGTTTCACAATTCCACTCGAGCTTCATATATAATTATTTCTATTTTAGTATCATTGCCTGTACCTGCGGGATCACTACCCATAAGAGATGCTGTTTGTTCCACATCTCATTCCCTCGGGTATGGACAAATACCTCGACAAAGCCATGCCCCCGAAACAATCCAACAATTCTTATAAAGCGGGGAAGGGGAAGGACGCTCCCCCTAAGTCGGGACCACCCTCCCCAGCTGACCATGGGCTGGCATCCTCTAGTTTACCTAGTGATACATCTTCTCCCCTGACAGCTAAAGAAAGTTCAGATTTTTTCATGCCCTTGCTTGATAAACGATTTGACGACTTACAAGCCCACTTGGAAACGGGCTTAACTCGCATAGATTCCCATGCAACACGCATAACCGCATTGGAGACGAGACTGAGTGACTCTGAGGACCTGTCCAGTCTTGTCGGGAGGGGGTATCAACCCGGGATAAATATATTTAACAATTGCAGGATAAGGTTGAGGACCTGGAAAATAGATCTCGTAGAAATAACCTCAGATTTATAGGTATCCCAGAATCCTTGACGGGCCCGGCTCTATCCTCCTATCTTAGTGTAGACCTCCCGACCTCATTGGGAATCGTAGATGATATTGAAGTCCCATATATCGAAAGAGCACATAGGCTGGGAGCGATGCAGGACGGGGCGCGGAAGCGTTCCCGGCCAGTCATCGCCCGCTACTTAGACTACAGGGCCAAGGAACAAATTCTCGCAGCTTACCGTAAAAACAGAATTGTTAGTCAAGGGCCACAAGATCCTGATATTTCAAGATTTTTCAGCGGCTGTGGCTCAGAAAAGAAACAAATTTTCTGACGTCTGCTCCCACTTGCACAGTAAAAATATCCGATTTGCCCTGCTGTACCCAGCTAAATTGCGGGTCTTGGAGAATGGAAATCAGATGTTTTATACTGACCCAGAGGTTGCGCGGTCTCGCTTCCTGACTCACAGATCCCCGTCAAGGTCGCCTATTAGGATATCAGTCAGCGGGGCGCAACGGATTGAACAGTTTGGGTACCCCCGCCTCGGGCGGATGTGTGTTAACCTACCTTATAAATGTTTATTTTCTTTTTCTCTAGCTTATTCTTGTTGACTCTGTATTTACCTATAAGTATTTATTCTTACTAATTCAGAGGTTATTTTTGATAGTGTTCAGTGTGCGCACCACTAGGCCTAGCTGGTGCCCACCATAGTTTTGGTTGTTAGGAAAATGTTAGAAAATAGAAGTATGAGACATTATGATACACAATTGATATCTCAAATACTGAGACTGTGCATTGCATTTCATGTTATACTGATGTTACTGCTGTCTAAATATTTGCTACCCTGGGGATCTTGGGCTAGGAGGGGAGCCGCCAATACATGCTTACTTATGTTGTTTATCTGTCAGATAATTCACTGCCCTGAGGGGATTGGGTAGCCATGCCGTCAGCAGATTCTTCCTCATCTGAGGTAATACCCTCAAAGCCACTACAATTCATCTCTTGGAATGTAGGAGGACTTAATTCCCCTGTCAAGAGATGACGTGTGGTCATGGCTTGGTTCTTGTATCGCTGCTCCTTTTCGTATGAAATCCAGAGGGGTTGCCATACTTTTTCGAAAAAATCTCCCCGTCACTGTTTTGACAGAAATCATTGACCCCGAAGGCATATATATCATAATGGACATAGAGCTTTTTCATTCCAAATTTACCCTTGTCAACTTATATGCCCCGAATGTTAATATACACATATTCCTTCAAGACATCACCCACACTCTTCTAGGCAGAAATAATTATTCTCTAACAGTGGGTGGAGACTATAACATGGTAGACGACCCTACAGTTGACAGGTCACCGACTATGCCAAGAACCACTGACCCCCAGAGCAGACATTTACTGACATTTAGAGATTCCCTAGACATCTCTGATCCATGGAGATTGCTACACCCAACCGACAAAACGCATACCCATTTGTCCCTGGCACATGGAACGTTGTCTCATATTGACAGGTTCTTAATTGCCGATGACTTAATGTCCCAGGTTGCTGGGGTGGATATACTTGACATATTGATCTCTGATCATGCCCCTGTCACGCTGGCATTAACCCACCCCCATATGCACTCGACAGATCGTATCTGGAGATTCCCACAATACTTGGCAGACTCGGAGGATTTTAAATTGTACCTTAAATATCATTGGACCAACTATGTAGATGAAAATATAGATTACTGGGATAGACCTGACATCTTTTGGAACGCCTCCAAGGCAGTAATGAGGGGTCATATTATTAGTTATGTCACCTGAAAAAAAAGGGAATCCAAACTGGAATACACTGCGTTAAAAGCGGCAATGTCCACAGCCTTCCAAACATACACTTCTACCCCAACAGAGCTCATCCTTACTGAGTACAAGCAGGCTAGGCACCTGCTTGAAACTTATTTAGCCACCCAGGCGAAACACTCCTTAGACTTTACCAAAAATAAATTTTACAGATGGGGCAATAAGGCTGGTAGATTACTGGCGGTCATTTCCCGGCCTCCCAAAAAACGACACATTATAACCACTATACACCACCCCAGGTCCGGTCGTATTATCACCAAATCTCAAGAAATAGTGGAACAATTTCAATCCTATTTTCAATCCTTGTTTAGCTCGGCACAAATAGATACTGACATACAATCACAGCTGCTCACACATGAGGTATTGCCCCCTCTGACTCGAGACCAGAGAGAAGCTCTTGTGGGAAAAATAATGACGGAGGAAATTAACACTGTTATCTTCAATTTACCTCATGGTAAATCTCCGGGTCCAGATGGCCTGTCGGGAGATTACTACCGCATGTTACAGGCCCACATTGTCCCCACCCTATTGGAATTATTTCAAGCTATACATGAAAGGAGCTCTCCATCTCCTCTCTTTAATGAGGCATTTATTACACTTATCCCCAAACCTGGTAGGGACGCCAATTTTCTTTCCTCATACAGACCAATTAGTCTATTAAATGTTGACTACAAACTATTGGCCAAGATAATGGCGATGCGGCTTCAGTCCATTCTCCCTGATATACTCACCGCAACACAAATGGGTTTTGTAACTGGTAGACATGCGGTTAAAGCAATCCGCATGGCGCTAGCGGCATCCCAATCTCCATGTGCAAACTCGAATATGCTTCTCAGCCTCGATGCCAATAAGGCCTTTGACATGGTCTTGTGGCCACATTTGTTTGCTGTGCTGGAGAGAAGAGGCTTTGATACGGGCTTTATTAATTATGTACGGTACATCTACGACAGTCCATCTGCCTCTTTATTAATAAATGGGATCAGGGGCCAACGGTTCCTTTTGGAAAGGGGTACCCATCAAGGATGCCCTCTATCGCCGCTGCTATTTAATCTAGCCCTCGACCCGTTACTTAGGACACTGCAGGATTGGTCGGTTTTTCGGGGTATAAAAGTGGGTGGACAGGAAATTAAGCTGTCCGCTTTCGCTGACGATATCCTTCTGTATATATCTAACCCTGAGCATGCCCTTAATTTGATCCTAGATAAGATTCAATTATTTGGCCGCATTTCAGGTTTTAGTATCAATATGGACAAATCTAAAGCATTATTGTTGTATGGTAATGTGACATGTCCGAGTTGGACCTCACACTTTCCCTTACACTGGGTGTCCACTTATATTATATATTTGGGGGTTATGGTACCATAAGTCTGAACTATACAAAATAAACGTAAGCAAGGCCATACACACTCTAACTGATGATATTAAGAGATGGGAACGTCTTCCACTGTCATATCTAGGCAGGGCTAATTTGCTAAAAATGGTGGCTATACCGCGCATGTTATATCCACTGCAAACACTTCCCATACTGCTGACTAAACAGGACGTCCAAGTGATCAACAAACTAATCAGAACCTTTATATGGAGGGGAGGCCGGGCACGTATTGCTTTGCGTAAACTTGCCCAACCTAAGTCCAATGGAGGTATCAACTTTCCAGATGTAGTAGTTTACAATCACGCTGCACTTCTGAGACACTTGAGAGATTGGCTGCAAAATAGCTCTATATACGAACACATCCCTCGAATAGAATTTTTTAGCAAATGTGGGTCTGACATGTTTTCTTCACCAACATGATTGGGAGATACCGGACCATATCAGGTCTAACCCACTTTTGTGGTCTACTAGGAAAATGTGGCACATACTGCGCCACACTGCGAAATTGAATCAATACTACTCCTTACACTTGCCCTTAATTAAAAACCCAGAGTTTTTGGGCGGCATGGCTGCCCATCCCTTTACAACATGGAGGGAGGCTGGTATAGCATCGATTCGATCATTGGTATCTGTGGAAGACCACCGTTTACTCACCTTCTCAGAGGTTTCAACGAGACATGCTGTAGTCGTTTCGTCTCCCCTTCCATTTTTGCAAACACAATTTTACGTTAGGCATATTCTTACACATTTTGCGGAGGGGGATTGGACTAATCCTCTAGATAGCCTCTTATTGCACCCAATACCGAGACACAAGGCCATATCCATACACTACACTTTTTTGAGGACAATATTAGATCACGCTACTGTGACAGGTGGCATGTCCAAATGGTTGGCTCACTTTCCTGGATTGACCATACCAACAATGGAAAAAGCACTACTATACTCCCGAAAGGTCCTCCCAGCAAGCATGTACACTGAATTATTTCTTAATGTGTATCATAACATTTATCTATCCCCGTTATGATGCTACCATATGGGAACGTCGGAAACACACTCTTGCCCAAGATGCCACCAGAGTGAGGCTGACACATATCATTGTTTGTGGGCATGTCCAATTGTACAATATTTCTGGCATCTCATTAGGAGATATGCGGAGGCTAATTTAATAACTTATGTGCCCTTTACCCCCCGAATGGGCAGTTCTGGGTATTATTGATCCCACTCTTTGCATGCCATCGGAATGTAAAAAACTACTGATAGCCCTTAGTGCGTCCGGGGAAAAAACGATTCTACAAGGGTGGATAGATAGCACGCCACCACAGATACTATTATTTTTGAGTAAACTACACCATATATTCAGGATGGACTGGGTGGAGGCTATTGTTGATAGGGGTAAACAAGTAGACAGATTTTTCAATCTCTGGGAATCTTATATCTCCAATTTGCCCCTCACTATACGTCTACACATTCATAACAGCCTCAAGAACACTACGTCATACTTAACTAGGCTGGCTGCACAGGACCAGCCCATATCTTTGGTTTAAAAACAGACAATTACGGTGGCTTCCCTTCTAGATACGTCTGTGATGTATAATACCATCATTGTTTTGACAGATTGCTCAATTATAATGCAAAAGTCTTTGTGGTTTGACAAATGGGAATTTGCTGTACAACCTCTAGCTATACTCCCTCTGCGTTATTGTATTTTACACTCTTTGTACATGTTTATTATGTAATGTAATATCAATGATGTCTCAATAAAAAGTTTATTGAAAAAATAAATAAATAAATAAAAGTCCTAGGAGTGCCGCCTACCATCCGTCTCTATTTACAGCAGCTCCCTGCATAGGAGGGCACCGGGCACCTGAAACACCTTCACCGGTAGTGCCGAGCATCAGTTGTTTGTACTTTATATATATATATATATAGATAGAAAGACAGGAGGACCGGCACTCTAGTTATGCATGCAGCATGGCCAACCAAAAGATATCGTTAACAGCATGCGGGAGCGCACAATCGTGGATACACTCTAGATAATGTAAACAATTTGTTGTTCTGATACGGCAAATCCTCCCGACATTGTCCTATTATGTACCCAGCCTAATACAGATCATTTGTACTGTTGGAGTGTATGTCTAGTGACAACAGACACAATTGTGTCGCTAAGGCCTGTTCAGAAAATCTAGAGATTTCTGGTGTTTATTTGTTTGTCTTCCCTTTTGGACATAGGATATGGTCTATTTTGTGCGCTGTAACTTGTGTTTATTAACCTGCTGATTCACAAACCAATTCGCAGACCTCACTGTCAGGCCACAATTTCTGGATCTCCTCACGTTTCACGTTTCATCGCCTGTTTCTCTGACGGTTTCCACACAACATGCACTCTTAATAGAGGCCACAGGACTGTCCTAATTTATTTCACTAAATTATGACTATATCAGGGATGATCCTGTTGACATAATGATTTTTCTACTGTCTATTTAAATGGAACATCATGAGGCTGGGAAATCTTAATTATGGCCCAAATTCCCATTGCCTTGATGCAACTTCAGAACTAATGTTGATTGTGTTAATGAGCAGATCTTTGTGACTAGTCCCTGTAATTGCTATAGTTTCCCTCATTAGTGCATATTATAACGTGTTGGTCACTGAGGCAGAATGAATGTCTTCTCAATATGTTCCGCTCTGATGCTTATACTTTGGCTGTAAGTTTTAGTCAATAGCCAACTGACTTCAGCACAGAGAGAGAGAGGATCCAAGCAATCTTTGCTGAGCCATTTAAACTCTGGGGCCATACAGAGATCCAGAATGTACTGTGGAGGACAGAGACGGAATCTGCAAGAGGTAAGGGTTCTTCTGGATATATTTTCTTTCTATGGCTCATTGGCAGTTGTACACAGGTTATGCAAAGTTATAAGTGACCATTACAGGGAAAAAGATGCACACATTGACGTCATAGATGCTGTGAATTTTGACCAAATGCAGAATCTGCAGCTGAGTACTCCATGTTGCACTGCAATGGGTATATGTTTCTGCATGTAGAGCAAACACTGGCCAGATTCAGATGTGGTTGGAGGGGCCATGACTGCTGCTTCTGTGGAAGCAGCAGTGTGCTGTGTGGAAATGCAGCATGAGGTGTCTATTACAAACAGACACTTCCTTCAGTGATCCTAGGAAGCAGCATCGGATCACTGACTTAGCATCGCACAGCTTGCACCCGTTGCAGAGGCCAGGAAATCCTGGCCTCTGCAAATGGTGGAGGCACACCTCTGTTTTCACAAACAGAGGCTGTCATCGACCCCTCCCATCCCCAGCCCCCAGAGGCAGCAGACTGACAATCACTGACAGTCTGCTGCCGTCCTGCGTCCTATATTGCAGGACCCATTTGCGCATGCACAGAACGGGTCCTGTGCATGCATAAAGTACCGATAATCTGTACCTTGCGGCACAGGGCGCAACTCCAACCGCATCTAAATTAGGCCACTGATATTGTTGATATGTTATTGTTCCTGTGTGTTGCACTCAAGCACTAGTTAGTGCTATTTATATGCTATATTTCTTTGTGGGACTAGACCGCACCACCACCAACACAATTCTAAATCAGGTTCTATATTTTACATTACCCTTCCCCTTGAAAAATTTATTTTTTTAGTCTATTTCCTGGGGTAAATGCTTCACGCAGTTGCTGCACTTGCTCCTAACACTAAGTCAGTCTCATATTTGGTGGGGTTTTTTGCATTAATATAACACAAAAAAAACTTGTAGCTGAAAAAAGCAATAACGAGAATAGTTAATTTTATGACATTTAGAATAAGAACAAAATCAGCAACACTTCAGTATTAACCCTTAGTTTACCATGTGCTGTATTTACCAACCAATGGTAAGTAACAGATTCTAATTGCATTTCTTGAGCAGGTTAATCATTAATGTGTAAACTTTACAGCAAGATAATTATGTTGAGAAATCCTTTGACATAAAAAAACCCCAATGAATACCTAAGGCCCAGCTCCAGCATTAACTAACATATATGAAGTATTTGGTGGGTGGTCACATGACCTCCACCAACATCCCACTCCCTCACTATCCCAACAGTTGGCATGCCGACCAACATGGACTATTTCAACTCGTGGGTGTCCACAACACCCATAGAGTGGGAACAGAACCGGTCGCCACCAAGCCCGTAAGGGGCTTGTTGCACTCACCCCCCCCCCCCACCCCCCCCACCCCCGCAGGGATCTCGGGGTCGGTATGCTGACGGTCAGCCATACTACACCCATATTTGGTGGATTTCTCTTCCCTGTCTAAATATCTTCTTTTTTTTTTTACAAGTTTTCTTTTGAGTATTTTCCAAGGATTCACTGGGATTCTAGGCTTCTTTTCTGTTAATCAAAAAAGCAAAACGTTGTTACATTTAGCAATAAAATTACAACTGTAGAGCAAAGTGACAGATAACAGAAAAAGATAATGTGACTAGATAACCTTCATCTGCCAGGCGATAACTTTTTGTCACTGATAGAATAGAGGGTGCTTACTCATCCCTGAGTAATCTGAGGGATTCTCAGGACCTCCTAGGAATTCTCACTTTCTGACATGAACCGCCTCTTACTGACTCATCCCACTGCATAGTGGGTAGCTCACTGCCACCACCAGGCTCCTACAACAGCTCCTGGACCCACTTGTTCCACCCAGGCTCCTACACTGGCACCTGGAACTACTTCCAGGCTCCTGCCACCACCACCACCACCACCACCTTGTTCCACCTACTTCTGCTTATGTGTGGACATGCTACTGCAAGACCTCCTGGTTGGTGTTGACTAGATCCTACTGGTCCTAAACTATGGACCAGGCTGCACAGGTATCTGACAGAGGGCTTGATCTTGTAGACACTGTGCTCAATACAGAATAACTAAGCAAAGGAATATAATTTGATTCTATTCTGGTGGTCTCAGGATACTAGACTAGAAGTATATTGCTCAAATGTCTTGAAAAAAAAGCAACTCCTGTCGCTAAAGTGCTTGAGGTCAATTTACAGCATACAAGATGCTCTTCAGAAGTACAATCATTCTTGATGGTCAAAGGGTACAAACACTACAGAGCCACATCAGTCCTTTATATAGTCAAAAGAAACAATACAGCATGTTGTAATCCTTTCCCATATATCTCTATAGAGAACTCATATACCAGTCACACAACCACTGGTGTATTTATAATGATTGCTGTGTGTGCGGTACACATGGACCCCTGGGGTCCAGGGGGGCCTACACCACACACCCTGCACCCATTATTTTTAATACTTACCTTCCGGAGTCCTGCGACACAGCAGCAGTGCTGCACCATTTTCCCGGTGTTTTGTGCATGCACTGTAGAAAAATCACTGGGAAAATGGCTGTGGCAACATTTTCTTATACCCTTTTCCACTAGAGTAGCACGGGTCGCAGCCATGTCGCCTGACATGGCTGCGACCCGTGCTACAGCCCCCTGCAGACAGCGCTCACCAACCCGGCAATTGCCGGGTTGGTGACGCGCTAGTGACGCAGCAGGGGCGGCACTGGGAGATCACATGATCTCCCAGCGCCGCCCTCCCTATGCACTGTGAATGGGAGCCGTGTCGCCTCGACACGGCTCCCGTTCACACTAGACAGCTAGCCGGGTTGAACACGCATTCAACCCGGCTAGCTACCAGGGTAGGATTCCCGGATTACTTGATCCGGGAATTTGCCGGGGGACCCGTTTCCACTAGGGAAAAACACGGGTAAATGCGCGCCCCCGCGCATTTACCCGTGTTTTAAGGAGCTAGTGGAAAAGGGGTATAAGTGATCTGCGCATGTGCTGTAGACTCTGGGACAGCACTAGGGTGCTCAGAAATACAGCGCTGCTGGCTAGAGTGGAGGGGGCCCAGACAGACCCTCATACGGGCCTCCTCCGCTCTAGAAACGCCCCAGCACACAACTATCTGACAAAATCTAAATAAATACTGTAATCTAATATTTAAAAGGAACTGAACAATTTGCTTTTTTCTTTCATACTGTACATTTACCATCCTAACCAGTTTGCCTAAAACACAATCTTATTTAGCATATAACAGTCTCTTTCATAAACACCTTCTTAGAAAACTCCACAATACAGGAGTTCATTTTAAAGAAATGAGTGCATTGCAAAGAAAGTGCATTAAACAAAGGCTTGGTGAGTCAACACCAAACCCTCGGCTAGTGCCAGAACAATTACCATATAATTTGCTATGTAACAGTAGATGGCAATTCTTTATACAGTCCTTATATGTAGTAGTGGATTTACCACAAGACGACCATAGTGGCTGCATAGTGCCCTGTGGGTTCCCTGGGGGCCCGCTGACAAGGCTGTATAAAGGGCATTTCCAGTGGACTGCGTCAAAATTGTCTGAGAGCTGGGCTGGCTGAATATTCCGGCACACTGTCAGTAATTAGACAGCTGTTGGGTGCCGGCTCCAGTGCACGCCTGTGTCTCCAGTCCTGCAGTACTGTGTGTGTGACCCATCATGACACACATGTGTATGATGTCAGATGCACAGAGAGAGGAGCCGGGATGCGTACAGAGAAAAACATGAGGTACATTTACAGTGTACTTTATTACAGTATTTTTTTTATTTTGTATAATATCCCCCTACTTCAAATTCCAATGGGGGGGGGGGGGGGGGGCAGTGTTATTTTAAGTACAATGTATAACATCCGCCTGTTACTATCATGGCTGGAGGAGACAGCACATACTGACCGGTGGTATATCAATATGTTTTATACTCTATTATAAGTACTACCGTGTATATGAGATGCCTGCTACAATCAGTGGGGCACTGATGTATAATCAATACAGTTACACTGACTGAGGGGTGTAATAATAAGAATTATAACGTATGGGTGCCTGGCCTGCATTATATATCAGTGCCTTCCCCTCCTCACACACACACACACACACACACACTGATTGTACAGTAGCACATCCCCTATCCCCTATTTGCAGGTCCCCCATCCCTTATAATACCCATTATTGTACCCCTCAGTCAGCGACTATCAGTGGTGTCTCCTGAAGTTAAAGTTTAAGTAGGGGAGCCACACCAACTGCCAGTGAGTCAGTTTGGGATGACAGTTGGTGGCAGCAGGTGTGGCTTCCCTATTTTAAATTTATACTGCACTGCAGCCCCATGCCTGGAGCAGCCACTAATGACTATATTGATGCCTTTAGTGCAGTGGCTCTCAAACTCGGTCCTCAAGACCTCACACGGTTCACGTTTTCCATGTCACCCAGCAGCTGCACTGTGTATCACCAACTGTCACATTTCAAAAATCTACAGGTGACCTGCAAAACATGAACCGGGTGGGGTCCTGAGGATCGAGTTTGAGAACCTGTGCGGTTTACTGTGACTCCATATATCAATGCCTCCCCCTCCCCCCTCCTTACTGATAGTGAGTATAGGCTGCGGGAAGGGAGGGTCAGGGTTAGGTGGAGGGTTAGGGTTAGTTTTGTTCCACAACCCTGTCGGGATTATGACGGGGTCGTTATTCTGACTGCCGGCATCCTAATGGGCGGCATCCCGTACCAAACCCCAATCAGTGAAGGTAGAAAGTAATATACTGTAATAGAATATAAGAAGAAAAAACAACAAATAATGTAAGGAGTATAAATCAGGAATGGAATTATAGTGCTATGGATTGCTTGAGGGAGGGCACCCTAAATCATTATCTTGGGGCCCCATGAGGTCTCTGCTTATAATTGCATAGTCTATACATTTAAACATGCAATTCTACAACTGTGCATAGTGCATTAAAGATAACATGTTAAAACACATTATTACATGCATTTACAGTATTTAGTTATAGTTCATATTAAAATGGCACAGCAGCACAAGGGATTAACCCCCTTAGAGCCAGGGCAGCCATCTTGACCATGTGGGCCATTTATCTGGCCATGGAAAATATTTCATTTCTTTTCTACAGTATATTCACAATTTTGGAAAATCGCTTTCAGATACCCTCAACATACGATGTTCAAATGATTTGCTCCCAAGACCACAGTTGGAGCAGCCATTCTATTAAATGAGCGATAATCATGAAAATGTAGTCTATAAGGCAAATAAGTATGTTCTGTGGTCAAATCTAGTGATTTTTAATTTTACAAGCCAAACACACAGAACTCATCTGCACCTCTCCTTGCATCTGAGTGGTGTAACTGTGTGTTCACAAGTAGGCTACTTGTTTTGAGGGCGTGTTATGGGCATGGAGACGGGATTGGAGGCTATTCGGAGTTCTGCTAACAAATGTGGGCTACATGCAAAAGCAGCCAGTATTTACCCTGCACAGAAAAAATATAAATGTGTTTGCTCCTCTTGCATGGCAACATGGGGGGTAATTCTGAGTTGATCGCAGCTTCAAGTTTGTTAGCAATTGGGCAAAACCATGTGCACTGCAGGGGGGGCAGATATAACATGTGCAGAGAGAGATAGATTTGGGTGGGGTGTGTTCAATCTGCAATCTAAATTGCAGTGTAAAAATAAAGCAGCCAGTATTTACCCTGCAAAGAAACAAAATAACCCACCCAAATCTAACTCTCTCTGCACATGTTATATCTGCCCCCCCTGCAATGCACATGGTTTTGCCCAACTGCTAACAAATTTCCTGCTGCGATCAACTTGGAATTACCCCCTAGGTTTGTTCCAGACACAAAGTTACTTGCTTTACTTACAAACAAACATGAATGAAGCCCTCAGTGCGTACAGTATGCTGCAGGTTAGCAGTAATTCATGTGACCATGTAGTAATACTACACATACTATATTATGCCACTTATTTCTTACAGATTTTTGTATGTTTTTATGTTTGACATCTGTTATGCAGCTGAGTGGAAGGTATTGTTTGTTATGTGGTGTCAGCCATACCTGAGTAAGGTCCGCTGACAAGTCAGCTCTACGTAGAAAAACAAACATTACCCCATAATCAAAATCTTGTCTGCAGTGTCTGCCTTTCTGGTATCCTCTGCAAACTTTATATATCTAATTCTGAGTGCTATTGATAGCTCTGTGTATATGGTAACTTATGTTATAGGTTAATTGGTACTTTATTCAGTTCAAAAACATTTGAAGTGAATCTGCAGACCGTGCTGTGTGCAATTTGGATGCTTGATACTACCGTCATATTTCAGTCCATAGGTTACTGTGTGTTTGAAATGCTAGATAAGAGGCTCATAAATTGCCAGAGTAATAGGATGCATTGTAGTTAATATTTGGCCAGATATGTATCTGTTGACTTGTCTTTTATGACTGTTAGTAAAATACGCTTTACAGCAGTTTAACATTAGTCTCAGCTGTAGCTTTGTAATGCAAGGCATGAGTTCATTTTTTTTAGGATGGCCTGGCCTCACAATTATGTCCGGCAGGAGTACATTTGGGTCTCCCTAATTATTATTTGGTCTTCCATAATGTAAACGTTATATTTTCCACAGGGTCCTTGAGAGTCTCTCAAAAGGTCCCTATGCAAGATACAAGTTTGAGCCCCCCTCTGATTGTCCCTTATAACATGCCTTTCATTTACATTCCCCATCACAATTCCGTCATTGGACATAGTTAAATTGTTGATAGTCATAAGGTTGACAATGACAATGTGGACAATGGCATGCTGAATCCGGCATGACACTGTAGTAATTTGATTTAAAGCAAAAGCATCATGTTTAAAGTTCTAAAGTAGACACAGTTAAAATGCTTTAAATAACAGTATTACTACCATGCCGGTATGCCAGGTTCAACATGTCACTGTCACATTTGCCACCCTTATCACCAGGGTTCGGTATGATTTCCCAATGGACGGGATGTCGGCGTTCAGAATACCGACAGCGGCACCCATCCTTCAGAATCCCGTCAGCCCCCTCTAAAGTACCCTAACCCTCCCCTGCCCCCTACCCTTGTGGGTGCCTAAACCTATCCCTCCCCGGTGGTGCCTAACTCTAACCCTTCCAGGTGGTACCTAACCCCAACTCTCCCTTCCCCGCTGCCTAAACCTAACTCTCCCCCCTTAGTGCCTAACCATAACCTCAACCTTCTAAGTGCCTAAATCTAACCTTCCCTCCCCGGTCCCCTACCCTAACCTTTCCAGCCCTGCACCCTAACCAACCCTAAGACAACGGGCATGCAGGTCCTTCGGGATCCCGGCATCGGAATATAGAGTGCCGGGTTCCCTTCCGTTGGGAATATACTACATACCTATCACCATCCACAATATATACTGATGCCTCCATCATACCTGAGTGAATCTGGAGCAGTTTCTACTTTGAACTTTCCTGATTTCCTGCGCTCTACCTTATTTTACCCTGGTGTCCTGGTAAAAATTCCCTGTCTAAGTTAGCACTTAAAATGCCATTGTAGTATACATATAACATGTAGCCAGGAAAAAACCCAGGAAAACCCCCCAAAAAATTACTGTTCTTGATTATTGTCAGATTTCCCCTTAAATGGAAGAAACCTGCTAAGTGGAAAGACTGGTCTTTACCAGTAGCAAGCACAATGCTACACCTTCCATTTGCACCTCTGGCGCTCTGTGAAATTTGCTCTTCTGTTGGTAGTAGATCAGCAATGGCATTTTGCTAAACTACCAATCACAGCAATAATCGCTTCAAGACGTGCAGCTGTGCTATAGGGCAGTCTCCTCTTGTTAGGGTCTCCTGCCCTGTGCTGCCACGTCGTCATGGCAACCGGGAGACAAGTGCTAGCGGAGTAACCTGAGCGCAGCTGATACTCCGGTTCGGGTCTTTTGCTGTGCAGTGGTTACAGGCTCTGTGCACGGCAGGGGATCCGGTGCTGGTTTTTGTGCTCACAGTCTGTGAGATCTGAGTGGGGCGTGGACAGCACCTGCTATATAAGGCCTCTTCTCAGGTTAAGCAGATGCTGCTGAATCTTTGTTGGTTAGTCAGTTCCTGAAAGTTAGCCAGTACTGTGTAGCTTTGTATTTGTTGTTGCTTACTGCAAATAGGCCTGGGGATTTGGTACTACACTCTGCCAATCCAGACCTAGCAGTAAGACTGGAGTCAGTCGTTTAACTTGCTGGGGTTCTTTTGCTACTCTGTGAACTTAGCAAGTTTGCGGCTGTATTCTCACACTTGCCTGCCTGAATCCTGTCTCACTGTGCAAGGTGTTCAGGTGTCAGTTTAGTGGCAGTAAGCTGAACCTGTGCACTGCAAGTGAGGATTAGGATTGTGGATACTCTCCTTGTGTCTATCATTCCATCTCTGACCAAGGAGTTTACTGCCACACCCGTTGGTAACCCTTTAGGGTTATGCTGTTGCCCTTAGCAACAGCATTTCGGGTTCTCTACGTATTAAAACACAACATCTTGCTTTTTCCATCTGAGCATTACTAATACTAGGGAGACACCCAGTTTCTTAGCCTCTGGGCTTCTCTGTTCACTTTGTGTTTGTTTTGTTACCCTATCACCTTCTGTGTACGTAATGTCATATTCCCCAGTCTGTCTGTGAGTTCATTTGTTTTGCATCCCTATCCGTTCAGACACCAGTACATTCCTGCAGGCACTGGTGTGCATAACAGTTCAGACACCAGTACATTCCTGCAGGCACTGGTGTGCATAACAGTTCAGACACCAGTACATTCCTGCAGGCACTGGTGTGCATAACACCTCTCTTGCCCCTAGCAACAGATTCCCCTTCTCTAGGTGCGGGGTAATAGTACTGTTAGTTTTGCGTGCTTACTGCCCTGCCACTTACAGCTTATCCAAGCAGAGTCGCAGCGCGGTGGACTTTTCAACCAGCAGGTGGACGCAGGAGTAGAAGGAAAGAAAAAAATATTGGACTGATTGTAAAGGGTAATAATTAATAAACAACAATATTTTTTCTATATAAACAGTATATAATTATAAAAAAATGTAGTCAAATAATCCAGACACCACAACCCCTAGGCAGGAGCCAAGGTTGCATAGTGGGTTATCTGGCTCTGATGCTGATATATTATTGTGTGTTACTGTAGTTGCTGGCTTGTTACTACATATTTCTTCTTCTGCTGTATACATGCTTTTGTAGAAATTAAGTGATGATGAATAGACCCCCAAGGGGGGAATCCAATAGCATGTGGGAAATGAAAAAAACTCAGTGGCACCGTGTTTTTCCCGCCCATGTCTGTGGGGTTTTGGTATTCAATTAGAATTAGAAAATTGGACGAAATCACCACATCTTTTGTCTCACACATCCAGAACAGGTCTGATTTTTCCTAAAATCTTTATTTTTAGGAAAAATCACCGGAACTTGCTCTGGGAACCCGGTGGCACAACCCCAAAACCCGCCCCCCCTGAGGTCTAATTGCGCAATTGTAAGTTTCAAATTAGCTTACTTACTCAGTAATTACTCACCTTATGAAGCGGGGTCTTCTTCATCCAGCGTCGGGAGCCAGGCCTCTGCAGCAGCGTTGAGTGTGTTAGGTGTGTGCAGTGTGTGATTGCAAGTATGTGTAAGTGTGCACAAGTTTGTTTTGTGTGTGTGCATGCATGGGTGTGTCATCCCCCTTCCCCCCCTGCCTGCATCTCCCAGCTTCCCTTGTATCTACCAGTACCCTTGGAGCCTCCCAGCAGCCCCCAGGACTCACAGATGCCCCCCTCCTCAGGGGCAGGATGGAGGGGAGACCACTGTGAGTCGCACCGGAGGGGTGAGTATCTTTTTTATCACACGCCGCAGCGCTGAAAACCCTGCAACTATTTTTTTTTAAATTGGATACCGCAGGTATCGGGAGCGCGCATACCTACGGTAATCCAACATTGGGCACGAGGTAGGAAAGGTTTTTTACCTCATTAAATTTCTCATCCAGTTAGATTCCCACCTTAATGGCTTATTAATGGACCTTAATGTTGGTATACTGTATACAATAAATGTCTGTATTTTGTCGCAGGACAGAGATTTCCTGAGCTCTGCGATGGGCAGCTTGTGTGGCACCATGGGTGATGTAAGCTGCTTGGTGGTGGGTGGTTTGATCCGATGCTGCATCCTAGGATGAAGCTTGGATCACTAGTGCGGCAGGAGGCATCTGCATGTAATAGATGCTGCATCTCCATACAGCACTATCACTGTTGCTACCAAGGAAGCAGCAGTGATAGCTAAACCAAGCACACCTGAATGACCCTCCACACAGTATGTGCCTGATTTTGCTAAATATTGAGTTTATGACCAAATTCTTATTGCACAGCTACTTAGATTATTCCCTCTGTATATATTAAAGTTGCTAATACTTGTCTTGAAAGGATATGTGAAAAGCTTAAAGATTATTGTACTGAAATTCTGATTTCATTAATATTTGGCTCAGTGGTTCTTAAACTCGGTTCTCAGGATCACATTTTCCAGGTCACCTAGCTGGGCACAGGCGTGCTCATTACTGACTGACACATTTTAAAAGATCCACAGGAGAAGCGTGTTTTTTCTCTTGTGATTCTGCGAGGAGACCAGGAAAACATGAATTGTTTGGGGTCCTTAGGACTGAATTTGAGAACCCATGATTTAGCTGGTTGTCAGAACTGGTTAGATAGCGACAGTCAGCTCACCGTGTATTGCAACATATGGACCTAAGGTTCCCTGTTTTTAATACAGACTGAATTTTAATGTATCTACAGTGAATAGCATGCACATTATTCTCATGTTCTCTGATATATTGCTAACTGTGATGCAAAGGATACATTTTTCTTGTGTAATGTTTTATAAGTTACAATATGAAGTAATAAAATAATAAAATAATAATACTTTTACAAAGTGAACAGTCCTTATTACAGCAGGGTTTGCGGCTGTATTCTCACACTTGCCTGCCTGAATCCTGTCTCACTGTGCAAGGTGTTCAGGTGTCAGTTTAGTGGCAGTAAGCTGAACCTGTGCACTGCAAGTGAGGATTAGGATTGTGGAGACTCTCCTTGTGTCTATCATTCCATCTCTGACCAAGGAGTTTACTGCCACACCCGTTGGTAACCCTTTAGGGGTTTGCTGTTGCCCTTAGCAACAGCATTTCGGGTTCTCTACGTATTAAAACACAACATCTTGCTTTTTCCATCTGAGCATTACTAATACTAGGGAGACACCCAGTTTTTTAGCCTCTGGGCTTCTCTGTTCACTTTGTGTTTGTTTTGTTACCCTATCACCTTCTGTGTACGTAATGTCATATTCCCCAGTCTGTCTGTGAGTTCATTTGTTTTGCATCCCTATCCGTTCAGACACCAGTACATTCCTGCAGGCACTGGTGTGCATAACAGTTCAGACACCAGTACATTCCTGCAGGCACTGGTGTGCATAACAGTTCAGACACCAGTACATTCCTGCAGGCACTGGTGTGCATAACATATTCAGCAGCCTAATACTCCTGTTGAAATTTTGTGGGAATATGGAGCATACCCCTCAAAATACGTTGCAACAGGTGGTCGATCAGGTGCAGGTCCTGACTCGACAATTTAATGATTTGTCCATTAAAATGCACACCTCCCAGGCCGCTGGCGGAGCTCCCGCAGAAGCAGCACCTTCAGGGGTTAAGGAGCCGAAAGTAAATCTCCCGGATCGTTTTTCTGGAGATCGCTCGCAGTTCTTTTGTTTCAAGGAGAGCTGCAAGCTATACTTCCAGCTTAGGCCTCAGTCTTCTGGGTCGGAGATTCAGCGGGTGGGCATAGTGATTTCCTTGCTACAAGGAGACCCACAGGTCTGGGCATATGGGTTGCAGCCTGACTGTCCGTCGCTTAAAAGTGTTGATGCTTTTTTTACGGCACTGGGCATGTTGTATGATGACCCTGACAAGACGGCCTCAGCCGAGCCTCAGATTTCGATCCTTAAGCAAGGGCGAAGGACAGTTGAGGTTTACTGTACGGAGTTTCGGAGGTTGGCCCATGATACCCAGTGGAATGACCCAGCCCTGAGACACCAGTACCGAAGAGGTCTTTCTAACCAGATAAAAGACCAACTGGTACAATATCCCTTGCCTGATAGCTTGGATCAGCTCATGCAGTTATCCATCCGGGTGGATAGACGGCTGAGAGAGCGTAGGCTTGAAAGGGAGACCGAGGTTTCCTTCTTTCCCAAGGGAACCTCAGACTCTGAGGAATTTTCCGAGGAGCCTATGCAGATTTGGGCTACCCGCCTCTCCTCGCGTGAGAAGATGCTGAGGAGACAGCAGGGGTTGTGTTTGTACTGTGGGAATAAAGGTCATGTGGTAGTATCATGCCCAGAAAAGCCAGAAAACTTCAGGGCCTGAGGGTGATGGGAAATATCCTGTCAGGCCAGAAGTCAGAATTTCCCAAGAAGACTTTTATCATTCCGGTGACCTTGAAGATCCTCGGTCAAACTGTCAAGACTGAGGCCTTTGTGGACAGTGGGGCCGACGGGGTTTTTATGGACCGCCAATTCGCCCTGAAACACTCTGTTCCCTTAGTACCCTTGGCATCGGAAATTGAGATTTGTGGGTTAAACGGGGAACCATTATCCCAAGGTAAAATTACCTCTTGCACTAGCCAGATTTCTTTGTTTATTGGAGCCACACACTCTGAAAAATTGTCCTTTTATGTGACTGTCTGTACTTTTGCCCCATTGGTGTTGGGGTTACCCTGGTTAAGGGCCCACAATCCTCAATTTGACTGGGTCTCTGGGGAGATTCTTAGTTGGGGTACTGATTGTTTCAGGAGTTGCTTGAGCCTTCCAGTCAGGCTTTCGCAGCTAAGTTTGCCAGGATTGCCAGGGTGTTATGCAGATTTTGCGGACGTGTTCTCCAAAAAAGTTGCAAAGGTACTACCTCCCCATCGCCCCTATGACTGTGCCATTGATTTGTTGCCAAATGCTAAGCTTCCCAAGAGCAGGTTGTACTCCCTGTCACGTCCTGAGACTCAGGCTATGGCAGAGTACATTCAGGAGAACTTGGCTAAGGGATTTATCAGACCTTCACAGTCTCCAGTTGGGTCGGGGTTCTTCTTCGTGGGTAAAAAGGACGGTTCGTTGCGACCCTGCATCGACTTCAGGGAATTGAACCGTATCACGATTAAAAACTCATACCCACTGCCTTTCATTTCGGTCTTGTTTGACCAGCTTCGTACTGCCACCATTTTTTCTAAGATTGACCTACGCGGTGCGTACAGTCTAATCCGAATAAGAGAGGGGGATGAATGGAAGACTGCCTTTAATACCCACTCAGGGCATTATGAATATTTGGTGATGCCTTTTGGGCTCTGTAATGCCCCGGCAGTCTTCCAGGATTTCATGAATGATGTACTCAGGGAATATTTGGATAGATTCTTAGTTGTATACTTAGATGACATCCTAATCTTCTCCCATTCCCTGGAGGAACATCGGAAGCATGTACGCTTAGTCCTCCAGAAACTCAGAGACCACCGGCTTGGGGCGAAGCTGGAGAAGTGCGAATTTGAAGTTCAGCAAATCGCATTTCTAGGATATATTATCTCCCCAGAAGGTTTCCAAATGGAGGGTTCCAAGGTACAGGCAGTCCTGGATTGGGTGCAGCCCACTAGTTTGAAGGCGCTTCAGCGTTTCCTGGGCTTTGCGAATTTTTATAGACGATTTATCGCTGGATTTTCGTCTATAGTGACACCCTTGGTGGCACTCACTAAGAAAGGGGCGGATGTTGCTCACTGGTCTTGTGAGGCTAAAGCGGCTTTTGCCCGTCTCAAAAGGGCATTTGTATCGGCCAAGGTGCTGCGACACCCAGATCCAGAGCGTCCTTTTGTGGTGGAGGTGGATGCCTCTGAGATGGGTATTGGGGCAGTGCTCTCTCAGATGGGAGTGTCTGATAATCGCCTTCATCCCTGTGCTTACTTTTCCCGTAAATTTTCGCCTGCCGAGATGAATTATGACGTGGGTAACCGGGAATTGTTGGCTATTAAGGATGCACTCGAGGAGTGAAGACACTGGCTTGAGGGGGCTAAGTTTGTGGTCTCAATTCTCACCGACCATAAGAATCTGGCATATTTAGAGTCAGCGAAGCGTCTCAATGCCAGGCAGGCACGATGGGCTTTGTTTTTTGCTCGCTTTAATTTTTTGATAACATATCGCCCTGGGTCAAAAAACATCAAGGCTGATGCGCTCTCGCTGAGTTTTGCTCCAATCCAGGAGACCACCGAGGAGCCGTTGCCCATTGTGTCCCCATCATGTATTAAAGTGGGCATTACCCAGGACCTCTTATCATTAGTCCTTAGAGCACAGGAGCAGGCTCCTCCAGACCTTCCGGTAGGTCTTTTGTTTGTGCCTCCTAGGTTAAGACAGCGAGTGTTCCTGGAATTCCATGCCAAGAAGTCGGCAGGTCACCCGGGTATTGCCAGAACTCGGGAGTTGCTATCTAGATCGGTGTGGTGGCCCTCGGTGGCTAAGGATGTGGATCAGTGGGTTCGGGCATGTGACATCTGTGCCCGAAATAAGACTCCTAGAGGGGTTCCTGTTGGCCCATTACATCCACTCTCTATCCCATCTAAACCATGGACCCACATTTCAATTGATTTTGTGGTGGACTTGCCCAAATCCTCGGGGATGACAGCCATCTGGGTTGTCGTTGACAGGTTTTCGAAGATGGCGCACTTCGTTCCACTGGTTGGGCTGCCATCGGCCAGACGCCTGTCTGAATTATTTATGCTGCATGTTGTGCGTCTCCACGGGTTGCCACTTGATGTGGTCTCTGACCGCGGATCCCAGTTTGTGGCCAAATTCTGGAGGGCATTTTGTTCCGATCTCCAGATTTCTGTCAGCTTGTCGTCAGGCTACCATCCGCAGTCTAATGGGCAGACTGAAAGGGTGAACCAGTCCTTGGAGCAGTTCCTCAGGTGTTATGTCTCCAAGTGTCAGACTGACTGGGTTGCTCATCTGTCCATCGCGGAGTTTGCCTATAACAACACGGCTCACTCTGCTACAGGGATCTCTCCCTTCCTTTGTGTGTATGGGCATCATCCTAAGGCCAATTCTTTTGACCCCCTGGACTCCACGCCTGGTGGTTCCTCTGTGGTTTTGGTCCTTAGAGGTATTTGGAGGAAAGTGAAGAAAGCCCTTGTGTCTGTGTCATTAGTGACCAAAAGGGTTTTTGATAAGCGGAAAAGACCCTGCAGCTTCAAATTAGGAGACTTCGTCTGGTTGTCTACCAAGAATTTGAAGTTGAGACAGCCATCTCATAAGTTAGGCCCCCGGTTCATCGGCCCTTATAAGATCACCAGGGTCATCAATCCGGTGGCATTTCAGTTAGATCTGCCCCGTTCTTTGGGTATCAATAAAACATTTCATTGTTCCCTTTTAAAACGGGCGATTAGTAATCCTTCTTCCAGTGGAAGACCTTCCCCTCTTCTGATACGTGGCCAGAGGGAGTTTGTTGTTGAAAGGATTCTTGACTCCAAGATGGTTCGGGGTCGGCTGTCATTTTTGGTGCACTGGAAGGGGTATGGCCCGGAGGAGCGGTCGTGGGTGCGCAGTTGTGATCTTCATGCCCCCAGACTGATACACTCTTTCTTCTCGCAGTTCCCCGATAAACCCGGTGGTAGGGGTTCTTTGACCCCTCGTCAGAGGAGGGGTACTGTTAGGGTCTCCTGCCCTGTGCTGCCACGTCGTCATGGCAACCGGGAGACAAGTGCTAGCGGAGTAACCTGAGCGCAGCTGATACTCCGGTTCGGGTCTTTTGCTGTGCAGTGGTTACAGGCTCTGTGCACGGCAGGGGATCCGGTGCTGGTTTTTGTGCTCACAGTCTGTGAGATCTGAGTGGGGCGTGGACAGCACCTGCTATATAAGGCCTCTTCTCAGGTTAAGCAGATGCTGCTGAATCTTTGTTGGTTAGTCAGTTCCTGAAAGTTAGCCAGTACTGTGTAGCTTTGTATTTGTTGTTGCTTACTGCAAATAGGCCTGGGGATTTGGTACTACACTCTGCCAATCCAGACCTAGCAGTAAGACTGGAGTCAGTCGTTTAACTTGCTGGGGTTCTTTTGCTACTCTGTGAACTTAGCAAGTTTGCGGCTGTATTCTCACACTTGCCTGCCTGAATCCTGTCTCACTGTGCAAGGTGTTCAGGTGTCAGTTTAGTGGCAGTAAGCTGAACCTGTGCACTGCAAGTGAGGATTAGGATTGTGGAGACTCTCCTTGTGTCTATCATTCCATCTCTGACCAAGGAGTTTACTGCCACACCCGTTGGTAACCCTTTAGGGTTTTGCTGTTGCCCTTAGCAACAGCATTTCGGGTTCTCTACGTATTAAAACACAACATCTTGCTTTTTCCATCTGAGCATTACTAATACTAGGGAGACACCCAGTTTCTTAGCCTCTGGGCTTCTCTGTTCACTTTGTGTTTGTTTTGTTACCCTATCACCTTCTGTGTACGTAATGTCATATTCCCCAGTCTGTCTGTGAGTTCATTTGTTTTGCATCCCTATCCGTTCAGACACCAGTACATTCCTGCAGGCACTGGTGTGCATAACAGTTCAGACACCAGTACATTCCTGCAGGCACTGGTGTGCATAACAGTTCAGACACCAGTACATTCCTGCAGGCACTGGTGTGCATAACACCTCTCTTGCCCCTAGCAACAGATTCCCCTTCTCTAGGTGCGGGGTAATAGTACTGTTAGTTTTGCGTGCTTACTGCCCTGCCACTTACAGCTTATCCAAGCAGAGTCGCAGCGCGGTGGACTTTTCAACCAGCAGGTGGACGCAGGAGTAGAAGGAAAGAAAAAAATATTGGACTGATTGTAAAGGGTAATAATTAATAAACAACAATATTTTTTCTATATAAACAGTATATAATTATAAAAAAATGTAGTCAAATAATCCAGACACCACAACCCCTAGGCAGGAGCCAAGGTTGCATAGTGGGTTATCTGGCTCTGATGCTGATATATTATTGTGTGTTACTGTAGTTGCTGGCTTGTTACTACATATTTCTTCTTCTGCTGTATACATGCTTTTGTAGAAATTAAGTGATGATGAATAGACCCCCAAGGGGGGAATCCAATAGCATGTGGGAAATGAAAAAAACTCAGTGGCACCCAGAGCCGGCCCTAACCAATATGATGCCCTAGGCAAGATTTTGTCTGGTGCCCCCTAGCACCACCGCTAGTTCCGCCTCTGACCCTGCACCCCTATCCCAGCACCATCACCCCCCACCCATAGCAGTCCTTTTTTTGTTTTCCTACCCTCTGTAATTTAAATAAGAACAGTGTGCACATTCGGCGCACAGTCCAAAAAGGTATGTGTTTTTGCTGGCAAGGGGGCATGGCCACACAATAGTACCCCCAATTCAAATTATGCCTCACAGTAGTGCAACTTTATTCACAATTTATCATACGATAGTGTCCCTTATTCACATTACATCACACAGTAGTACCAATTTACCTTATATACGTTACTTCTCACAGTAGTGCCCTTCATTAACATAACATCATGCTGAATTGCTCTTTATTCACATTACACCACACCATATTGCTACTTATTCACATTACACCACACCATATTGCTCTCTATTCACATTAGACTACACAGTAGTGCCTTTTCTATACGTTACGCCACACAGTAGAGCACCTTATATACATAATGCCACACATTGGTAATGCATTTATACACATAATACAACACAGTAATGCCCCTTACACATATTACACACATTATTAATGTCCTTATAAACATAGTGCGCCTTACACATTATGCCAACCCTTATACACATCATTTCCCTTACACATATGGCGCACATTGTTAATGCCTTTATACACATAATGACACACATAATGTCCCTTACACATATGCCGCACATTATTAGTGCCCTTATACACATAATGACACACATAGTGCCCCTTACACATATGTTACACATTATTAATGCCCTTATACAAATAATGACACATATAGTTCCTGGCGTGAGTCAACTGGCAGCTCTGCTAACGTTGGGTGCCTATTTTTATGAAAATGCATCTTATTTGCATTGCTATGTGGCTAGGATGCACAAGCAGCTTCTGCTGATTAAAATGATATGCAGCATGCCTATATATTGTGTGCGACTGTGGCTGTATCTGCATACGAAATGCTGCACACAGAATATAGGCATGCCGCATATCATTTTAATCAGCAGAAGCTGCTTGTGCCCCTAGGCATACCAGATGCCCTAGGCAATTGCCTAGTTTGCCTATGCCTAAGGCCGGCTCTGGTGGCACCGTGTTTTTCCCGCCCATGTCTGTGGGGTTTTGGTATTCAATTAGAATTAGAAAATTGGACGAAATCACCACATCTTTTGTCTCACACATCCAGAACAGGTCTGATTTTTCCTAAAATCTTTATTTTTAGGAAAAATCACCGGAACTTGCTCTGGGAACCCGGTGGCACAACCCCATAACCCGCCCCCCCTGAGGTCTAATTGCGCAATTGTAAGTTTCAAATTAGCTTACTTACTCAGTAATTACTCACCTTATGAAGCGGGGTCTTCTTCATCCAGCGTCGGGAGCCAGGCCTCTGCAGCAGCGTTGAGTGTGTTAGGTGTGTGCAGTGTGTGATTGCAAGTATGTGTAAGTGTGCACAAGTTTGTTTTGTGTGTGTGCATGCATGGGTGTGTCATCCCCCCCCCCCCCTGCCTGCATCTCCCAGCTTCCCTTGTATCTACCAGTACCCTTGGAGCCTCCCAGCAGCCCCCAGGACTCACAGATGCCCCCCTCCTCAGGGGCAGGATGGAGGGGAGACCACTGTGAGTCGCACCGGAGAGGTGAGTATCTTTTTTATCACACGCCGCAGCGCTGAAAACCCTGCAACTATTTTTTTTAAAATTGGATACCGCAGGTATCGGGAGCGCGCATACCTGCGGTAATCCAACATTGGGCACGAGGTAGGAAAGGTTTTTTACCTCATTAAATTTCTCATCCAGTTAGATTCCCACCTTAATGGCTTATTAATGGACCTTAATGTTGGTATACTGTATACAATAAATGTCTGTATTTTGTCGCAGGACAGAGATTTCCTGAGCTCTGCGATGGGCAGCTTGTGTGGCACCATGGGTGATGTAAGCTGCTTGGTGGTGGGTGGTTTGATCCGATGCTGCATCCTAAGATGCAGCTTGGATCACTAGTGCGGCAGGAGGCATCTGCATGTAATAGATGCTGCATCTCCATACAGCACTATCACTGTTGCTACCAAGGAAGCAGCAGTGATAGCTAAACCAAGCACACCTGAATGACCCTCCACACAGTATGTGCCTGATTTTGCTAAATATTGAGTTTATGACCAAATTCTTATTGCACAGCTACTGAGATTATTCCCTCTGTATATAATAAAGTTGCTAATACTTGTCTTGAAAGGATATGTGAAAAGCTTAAAGATTATTGTACTGAAATTCTGATTTCATTAATATTTGGCTCAGTGGTTCTTAAACTCGGTTCTCAGGATCACATTTTCCAGGTCACCTAGCTGGGCACAGGCGTACTCATTAATGACTGACACATTTTAAAAGATCCACAGGAGAAGCGTGTTTTTTCTCTTGTGATTCTGCGAGAAGACCAGGAAAACATGAATTGTTTGGGGTCCTTAGGACTGAACTTGAGAACCCATGATTTAGCTGGTTGTCAGAACTGGTTAGATAGCGACAGTCAGCTCACCGTGTATTGCAACATATGGACCTAAGGTTCCCTGTTTTTAATACAGACTGAATTTTAATGTATCTACAGTGAATAGCATGCACATTATTCTCATGTTCTCTGATATATTGCTAACTGTGATGCAAAGGATACATTTTTCTTGTGTAATGTTTTATAAGTTACAATATGAAGTAATAAAATAATAAAATAATAATACTTATACAAAGTGAACAGTCCTCATTACAGCAGGGTTTGCCAAAGGCAGTGACGCGTGGTGGGAGAGGCAGGTGAGGCAGAGTCTTTCCTGTCATACTAATGTATAAACCAGAGTTTTGACTTTATAAAGTATATGACAAATGCAAAGAATATATTAGAAATATCTTCTATGCATTATTATAATCATTTGTATAGTCAACACTCTGGAGTAAAAGTCTGTGGGCCTAATTCAGCATGGATCGCAAAAGCAAAATCTTTAATGGCCAAAACCATGTGCACTGCAGGTGGGGCAGATGTAACATGTGCAGAGAGAATTAGATTTGGGTAGGTTATATTGTTTCTGTGCAGGGTAAATACTAGCTGCTTTATTTTCACACTGCAATTTAGATTTCAGTTTGAACTAGAGATGAGCGGGTTCGGTTCCTCGGGATCCGAACCCCCCCGAACTTCACCCATTTTACACGGTTCCGAGGCAGCCTCGGATCTTCCCGCCTTGCTCGGTTAACCAGAACGCGCCCGAACGTCATCATCCCGCTTTCGGATTCTCGCGAGATTCGTATTCTTTATAAGGAGCCGCGCGTCGCCGCCATTTTCACTCGTGCTTTGGAGATTGAACGGAGAGGACGTGGCAGCGTTCTCTCCCTGAAAAGCTCCGTAATCTGTGCTCAGTGTGCTGAAAATATCTACGTTCTCTGCCTGAAAACGCTCCATATCTGTGCTCAGTGTGCTGCAAATATCTGATCAGTGTGCTGCATTGTGGGGACTAGGGACCACCAGTATATAATATATACTTTTCTATAGCTTCTATACTGCTTGTCAGGACACACATGGGTCACAGTTACACAGCTCTGTACTGATATATACAATAATATATATAACTTTTCTATAGCTTCTATACTGCTTGTCAGGACACATGTGTCACAGTTACACCGCTCTGTACTGATATACAGTAATATTATATATACTTTTTTATAGCATCTATACTGCTTGTCAGGACACACATGTGTCACAGTTACACCGCTCTTTACTACTACTGATATACAGTAATATATATACTTTTCTATAGCTTCTATACTGCTTGTCAGGACACATGTGTCACAGTTACACCGCTCTGTACTGATATACAAGAATATTATATATACTTTTCTATAGCTTCTATACTGCTTGTTAGGACACATGTGTCACAGTTACACCGCTCTGTACTGATATACAGTAATATTATATATACTTTTCTATAGCTTCTATACTGCTTGTCAGGACACATGGGTCACAGTTACACCACTCTATCTGTACTGATATATACAATAATATATATACTTTTCTTATTTTCTATAGCTTCTATACTGCTTGTCAGGACACATGTGTCACAGTTACACCACTCTGTACTGATATACAGTAATATTATATATACTTTTCTATAGCTTCTATACTGCTTGTCAGGACACATGTGTCACAGTTACACCGCTCTGTCTGTACTGATATATACAATAATATATATACTTTTCTTATTTTCTATAGCTTCTATACTGCTTGTCAGGACACATGTGTCACAGTTACACCGCTCTGTACTGATATATACAATAATATATATACTTTTCTATAGCTTCTATACTGCTTGTCAGGACACATGGGTCACAGTTACACCGCTCTGTCTGTACTGATATATACAATAATATATATACTTTTCTTATTTTCTATAGCTTCTATACTGCTTATCAGGACACATGTGTCACAGTTACACCGCTCTGTACTGATATACAGTAATATTATATATACTTTTCTATAGCTTCTATACTGCTTGTCAGGACACATGGGTCACAGTTACACCGCTCTGTACTGATATACAGTAATATTATATATACTTTTCTATAGCTTCTATACTGCTTGTCAGGACACATGTGTCACAGTTACACCGCTCTGTACTGATATACAGTAATATTATATATACTTTTCTATAGCTTCTATACTGCTTGTCAGGACACATGGGTCACAGTTACACTGCTCTGTACTGATACACAGTAATATTATATATACTTTTCTATAGCTTCTATACTGCTTGTCAGGACACATGTGTCACAGTTACACCGCTCTGTACTGATATACAGTAATATTATATATACTTTTCTATAGCTTCTATACTGCTTGTCAGGACACATGGGTCACAGTTACACTGCTCTGTACTGATATACAGTAATATTATATATACTTTTCTACAGCTTCTATACTGCTTGTCAGGACACATGGGTCACAGTTACACCGCTCTGTACTGATATACAGTAATATTATATATACTTTTCTACAGCTTCTATACTGCTTGTCAGGACACATGGGTCACAGTTACACCGCTCTGTACTGATATACAGTAATATTATATATACTTTTCTATAGCTTCTATACTGCTTGTCAGGACACACATGTGTCACAGTTACACCGCTCTGTACTACTACTGATATACAGTAATATATATACTTTTCTATAGCTTCTATACTGCTTGTCAGGACACATGGGTCACAGTTACACCGCTCTGTACTGATATACAGTAATATTATATATACTTTTCTATAGCTTCTATACTGCTTGTCAGGACACACATGTGTCACAGTTACACCGCTCTGTACTGATATACAGTAATATTATATATACTTTTCTATAGCTTCTATACTGCTTGTCAGGACACACATGTGTCACAGTTACACCGCTCTGTACTACTACTGATATACAGTAATATATATACTTTTCTATAGCTTCTATACTGCTTGTCAAGACACGTGTCACAGTTACACCGCTCTGTACTGATATACAGTAATATTATATATACTTTTCTATAGCTTCTATACTGCTTGTCAGGACACATGGGTCACAGTTACACCACTCTGTACTGATATACAGTAATATTATATATACTTTTTTATAGCTTCTATACTGCTTGTCAGGACACATGGGTCACAGTTACACCGCTCTGTACTGATATACAGTAATATTATATATACTTTTCTATAGCTTCTATACTGCTTGTCAGGACACATGGGTCACAGTTACACCACTCTGTCTGTACTGATATAAACAATAATATATATACTTTTCTTATTTTCTATAGCTTCTATACTGCTTGTCAGGACACATGTGTCACAGTTACACCACTCTGTACTGATATACAGTAATATTATATATACTTTTTTATAGCTTCTATACTGCTTGTCAGGACACATGGGTCACAGTTACACCGCTCTGTACTGATATACAGTAATATTATATATACTTTTCTATAGCTTCTATACTGCTTGTCAGGACACATGGGTCACAGTTACACCACTCTGTCTGTACTGATATAAACAATAATATATATACTTTTCTTATTTTCTATAGCTTCTATACTGCTTGTCAGGACACATGTGTCACAGTTACACCACTCTGTACTGATATACAGTAATATTATATATACTTTTTTATAGCTTCTATACTGCTTGTCAGGACACATGGGTCACAGTTACACCGCTCTGTACTGATATACAGTAATACTATATATACTTTTCTATAGCTTCTATACTGCTTGTCAGGACACATGGGTCACAGTTACACCACTCTGTCTGTACTGATATAAACAATAATATATATACTTTTCTTATTTTCTATAGCTTCTATACTGCTTGTCAGGACACATGGGTCACAGTTACACCACTCTGTCTGTACTGATATAAACAATAATATATATACTTTTCTTATTTTCTATAGCTTCTATACTGCTTGTCAGGACACATGGGTCACAGTTACACCGCTCTGTACTGATATACAGTAATATTAGATATACTTTTCTATAGCTTCTATACTGCTTGTCAGGACACATGGGTCACAGTTACACCGCTCTGTACTGATATACAGTAATATTATATAAACTTTTCTATAGCTTCTATACTGCTTGTCAGGACACATGGTTCACAGTTACACCGCTCTGTACTGATATATACAATAATATATATACTTTTCTATAGCTTCTATACTGCTTGTCAGGACACATGTGTCACAGTTACACCACTCTGTCTGTACTGATATATACAATAATATATATACTTTTCTTGTTTTCTATAGCTTCTATACTGCTGTCAGGACACATGTGTCACAGTTACACCGCTCTGTACTGATATACAGTAATATTATATATACTTTTCTATAGCTTCTATACTGCTTGTCAGGACACACATGTGTCACAGTTACACCGCTCTGTACTACTACTGATATACAGTAATATATATACTTTTCTATAGCTTCTATACTGCTTGTCAAGACACATGTGTCACAGTTACACCACTCTGTACTGATATACAGTAATATTATATATACTTTTCTATAACTTCTATACTGCTTGTCAGGACACATGGGTCACAGTTACACCGCTCTGTCTGTACTGATATATACAATAATATATATACTTTTCTTATTTTCTATAGCTTCTATACTGCTTGTCAGGACACATGTGTCACAGTTACACCGCTCTGTACTGATATACAGTAATATTATTTATACTTTTTTATAGCTTCTATACTGCTTGTCAGGACACATGGGTCACAGTTACACCGCTCTGTCTGTACTGATATATACAATAATATATATACTTTTCTTATTTTCTATAGCTTCTATACTGCTTATCAGGACACATGTGTCACAGTTACACCGCTCTGTACTGATATACAGTAATATTATATATACTTTTCTATAGCTTCTATACTGCTTGTCAGGACACACATGTGTCACAGTTACACCGCTCTGTACTGATATACAGTAATATATATACTTTTCTTTAGCTTCTATACTGCTTGTCAGGACACACATGTGTCACAGTTACACCGCTCTGTACTACTTCTGATATACAATAATATATATACTTTTCTATAGCTTCTATACTGCTTGTCAGGACACATGGGTCACAGTTACACCGCTCTGTCTGTACTGATATATACAATAATATATATACTTTTCTTATTTTCTATAGCTTCTATACTGCTTGTCAGGACACACATGTGTCACAGTTACACCGCTCTGTCTGTACTGATATATACAATAATATATATACTTTTCTATAGCTTCTAATATTACAGTGCAGCATTTTGGTGACTAACAGTATATAGTTGTACAGTAGGCCATTGCTGTATCTTGCAGCTCTGTGTCACTGCAAGTATCCATCCATTCCATTTTCTTCCAGTAAATTCGACCAATAATACCATTGATTAGAACGAATAATTCCAGTGATTTTGTCATTTTCTTCCAGTGATTTGGACCAATAATACCATTGATTAGAACGAATAAAACCAATGATTTTGTCATTTTCTTCCAGTGATTTGGACCAATAATACCATTGATTAGAACGAATAATTCCAGTGATTTTGTCATTTTCTTCCAGTGATTTGGACCAATAATACCATTGATTAGAACAAATAATTCCTATGATATTGAGGTGTTTGTGTTGCTTAGCTTAGCCGTCCAGTGACCACAGTGCACCTCTTTTTCTCTTTTCTTTGCATCATGTGCTGTCTGGGGCCAATTTTTTTTAAGTGCCATCCTGTCTGACACTGCAGTGCCACTCCTAGATGGGCCAGGTGTTTGTGCCTCCCTCTTAGGTCGCTTTGCTTAGTCATCCAGCGACCTCGGTGCAAATTTTAGGACTAAAAATAGTATTGTGAGGTGTGAGGTGTTCAGAATAGACTGGAAGTGAGTGGAAATTGTGGTTGTTGAGGTTAATAATACTATAGGATCAAAATTACCCCCAAATTCTATGATTTAAGCGTTTTTTGGAAAAAAAAAACACCCGAATCCAAAACACACCCGAATCCGACAAAAAATTTTCAGGAAGGTTTTTCCAAAACGCGTCCGAATCCAAAACACGGCCGCGGAACCGAATCCAAAACCAAAACACAAAACCCGAAAAATTTCCGGTGCACATCTCTAGTTTGAACACACCCTACTCAAATCTAACTCACTCTGCACATGTTATATCTGCCCCACCTGCAGTGCACATGGCAGGTGAGGCACTGCCTATCTTTTCCGCACATCCCTGATCAAATCTCACCAAATTTTCAGCAGTATATACTGCTGCACCTGTTTTTAATGCCTGCCTGCATGAATCCTTTGGTTACAATATTGTGTGTAAATCTGGCTCTCATACTAGCCAGTGCCTTCTGAGCCATTTACATCACTGCACATCCCTAGCTAAAGGTACCCCCTCACACACACACACACACACACACACACACACACACACACACACACACACACACACACACACACACACACCTTCCCTTACTGCCACTGACTTTGCATCCTTTTTCACTTCCAAAATTTAGGCCATCCATCACAAAATCTCCTCTTACCACCTTATGCTACATCTAACACTCCACCCTCCCTTCCAGCCACCTACCTTTGCTTTCCTCTCTTCCCTCTACCTGCCCCCTGGATCCTATCCTTTCTTGCCTCATTTTTTACCTCTCTCCCACTGCCTGCTCCCACCTTGCTCACATCTACAATCTAAATCTCTACACTGACATCTTCACCTCATCCTTCACTTGCTCTTGTCTCACTCATTCTAAACAACCCACTCTCAACCCCTCCCCACTCTCTAATTACTGCCTCATCTCTCTTCTCCCTTTTACCTCTAAGTTACTTGAGCAGCTTGTCTACAGCCATCTCACCTGCTACCTCTCTGATAACTTTATCCTTGACCCATTCCAGTGTGGCTTCCACCTTCTCCACTGGAACAACCCTGGCCAAAGTCACCAACGATCTTCCCTCCTCATACTTCTAGACCTCTCTGCGGATTCTGATACTGTGGATCACACTTTCCTAACGTGCACCGTTCAGACCATGGGCCTCTCTGAGTCCAACCTTTCTTGGTTCACCCCCTACCTCACCAACTGCTACTTCTCTGTCTCTGCCTCTGGTTCCTCTTCCCCCACATGTATCCTTTCTGTGAGAATCCTGCAGGGTTCTGTCCTTGCTCCTCTGCTCTTTTCACTGTACACCTCCTCCCTGGGTGAACTCAGCAGTTTCTTCAGCCTCCAGTATCACCTCTTTGCTGATGCATTCAACGCTACCTCTACTCTTCTGATCTCTCCACTCCAGTTGCCGAGTGTCCAGTTGCCTCTCTGCCATCTCTTCCTGGATTTCACTGAGCCCTCTCTCTAACGTAACTTGGCCAAAACTGAACTCTATGTCTTCTCTCCATTTAGTGTCTCCTCCCCTCCCACCCTCTCTATCACTGTCAATAACACCAGTATCTCCTCTGTTTCCCAACTCC
Source organism: Pseudophryne corroboree (assembly GCF_028390025.1). NCBI lineage: Eukaryota > Metazoa > Chordata > Amphibia > Anura > Myobatrachidae > Pseudophryne > Pseudophryne corroboree. The sequence goes on along the minus strand of NC_086450.1, from coordinate 194,753,965 downwards.
ACTGCCTGGAGCCATTCTTGACTCTTCTTTGCCACTCACATTCAATCTCTAACCCTATCCTGTTGATTCCATCTCCACAACATTGCTTGCAACAGCCCCTTTATCTCCCATGATGCCACCAAAACCATCATCCACTCACTGATCATCTCCTGCCTCAACTACTGCAACCTTTTCCTTACTGGACTCCCTTGCTCCCATCTTGCTCAACTGCTCTCTACATCTCCAACCTCATCTCCATAACACTCCCTTCCGCCCTCTCTGGCTGGCCAATGACTGCTGCTTTTCCTCTGGCCACCACATGTTGCTCTAAAATCCAAGATTTCTCTTGTGCTGCCCCCCACCATTGGAACAATCTCCTTTGTTCCATCAGACTATCCCCCAGCCTGCAGTGCTTCAAGTGGGTGCTGCAAAACCCACCTGTTGATAAAACTCATTTGTCCACCATGTTACCATGTCACCATATAGTCTTCCTAACCTTGCACCATCCAATACTCCCTCTTCTGCTTCCTGCCTTTAGCCCCCATCTTACACTGACTTACTCCTTTTGTCTTCCGTTAGTCTACCAACTTCCCTTTTGAAAATCCATGAGCAGGACCCTCCTTCCTCCTGTTTCTCATTACCTACTTATCTTACGTAACAGCTACACTCTACACCTTCTCCTTAGATTCTCTGCCCCCTGACCCCACTCCTTAATTGTTTTTGTGTCTTCAGATGACCTAGACCCATTTTCTGTACCCACGTTAATAGCAGGTGTCAGATTATGCTGAGTATTTCCATTGCACTCCTTACATCAGTGGCTATATTGAGAATTGTAGTGCTACTTGTTATTTGTCTTTTATATTGTACTGTTCCCTGTAATATACTGTTTTGCCCTGTACTGTCTTATTGTCTTGGCTCTCTATGGCACTGTGGAACACTTGTGGCATCATATAGAGAAAGTGTATTATTATTAATAATAATAATAATAATAATAACAACAACCATAAAGACCATATCTAGTTCCTCTACAGGCAGTCAACTAATATTTGCATACTCCTCAATATCCCTATCTTTATTTTTGCAGTTTTGATTTTTGTCAACTGAATGGTAGGTGGCCTGGAAAGAAGGAGGCTGGATCAAACATGAAGTGGGTGTGGTTAATTACATCCATGTTAGGCATATTTTATTGAGTCCGAAATTTGTATTTGATGTTGCATGTATTTGAGGATTGCTCCAACATTTAAGAAAATAGGTTTTATGTTGATACAAAAGAGTGTCTTGAAAATTGTAAGACTATTCAAAATGTTTTGATACCCATGTACAGATATAATTATTGTTCATTACCTCCTGATGGCCACAGCTTCGATCAATCAGAAATGTTCTCCCTTTACTCTAACATGCACTAGAATCTCATTGGTTACTAATTACAAGACACATCTGCTATAGTATCTCTCATTAAGTAAAATGATTGAAATGTTTCTTTATGGAATGTTCTAAATTTCTTTACTACTAATATGAAGTTGAACAGTCAGGTAACTTGGCACAATAACCAGAGAATGACTGTCCCTTTGAGATATAAAGATTTACAGCCGTGTATCTGTTCCTACATGTGAGATATAGTGAAATACCTCAGATAATTGAGTTCACAGTCCGAGGGTTTGCCTAATGGTTTACTAGTCACCCTCCCCCATAAGCTCCAAAGTCAGTCACCCTATCACTCAATAAAGATAGGTGTGGACAACCTACAGAAGCACAGTTTTATATAGTATGGTTTTTGACTTTTTGTATATGTTTATAGAACATTGTTTGCAATAGAGGCAGTGCCTTTTGACTCAAAAAAAGAAGTATGACTTATATTCAGGTTTAAGTTATGTCTTGAATAATATTGCTATAATATATTTGTATGACATGTGGCCTGGATTGGCTGAAGCCTTAATTGCTTGTAGGCAGGGCAGTAGAGAACCTGGCTGGGCCTAGGTACTTTTTAAGAGGCATGGCCTAATCACAGGAGGTGTAGCCATGCACACTTAGAATAAAATACTTAAAAAATTGTATTTAAGTGCCTCCCTGGCCACACTGCAGGGCAGCACACAGCAGCGTGTGCAGGGCTGAGGAGAAACACTGCTGCTATTGCTGCCAGGTAAGGGGGGGTTAGGATTGAGTCCCCACTGGGCCGCTCCATCACACCTGGGCCCAGGTAATTAGTACCTTCTCTCCCCCTCCTCTCGATGACATTGCTTGCAGGTGTCATAACTGGATGTTTGCAGTCATTTTTTTTTAAAGAGTGTAATATCTCTTTTTACAGTAGCTTGCAGCAAAGGAGAGTCAGATCTACCTTCATCCTCTGGCTGGCCGTAAGGGTCACATAAGAGTGATTCAAAGTCACCTGAAAATTACTAGTGAGTAGTGAACCTTATAATGAAAAGATGGACACAGCTGGAATATGCTGAATACACCTTTCCCTCCTTGGGGCTGAGCAGGAAGTATTCCCTGAATTCAAGCAGCAGGGCTGGGGCTGTTTTAGCACAGCAAGTTTATACACAAGTCCAAGATCAATATGCTTACATACCAATGTAACACTTCACTTACTGATGTGTTTCTACATATCTATATATATAAATGTGAAAGCCCTCACTCACTCACTCACTCACTCACTCACTCACTCATCACTAATTCTCTTTCTTCCCAATATGTTAGGAAGATGAAATGTAACATATGTATTCTTCAGGTGGGAAATAGGAAAACTACATAATTAGAATTTTAGTAAACCTCCCCTAAGGGGATGAAAAGGGGATTGACGGCATTACTGATGCGTGGCTTGCATTGCGGGAACTATAACGCCCAAACGGACAAACGGATAAAAATTTGGATTGCACCTCCAGTGTGTACAATTTAATAAACTACAAAAATGGTCTGGTCACTTTTTACTGTAACTGCTACATGTGCTCCTCGGATAACGCCAAGAACCATGGATTAATATTTACTTACATTAAGATGTCTCAAATTTACATCTCTATAGATTTAGCACATTTTTAACACTCATTTATATTTTCAACCGTGAAAATCAGAAACTCCCATGCGCAGAACGCGTAGAACAGCTAGTCTACACTACATGGAATGCTGTCTGACCTATTCTGCTGTAAGCAGACATATTTAAAAGCCATTCACTATTACAGTATGTATCTTATTACATTGCAGTAATGGGTGATAAATACACATTGGGGTATTTTCAATTACCCATGGTGTTAACGCTCGGAGAAAGCTCTGAGATTAATGCCTGTTTAATTATTGTGCATTCTCTGTTAGACAGTGGATCACTCTGTGGTCTGTCTTCATTCCCAGCACTAGAGGCAGCTTCCCTGCTCTAGTGTTTTCCCTCCTAGTGTCAGCTCAGTGCAGTAGGAGGTGCTTAGTGCACAGTCTGAGAGAGTTCTTTCTGGGAGAGACTACTGCACTGACGTGCAACTTCTGCTCTTCTCAGTGTGTGACCTTGTCTACCCCACAGCCGCACCCTGTGTGTACTAAATCTCTGTGTCACCGCTGTACTGCTTAACATGTATACTGTGAGTTCCTGCTGCACCAGAACAGCTTCTATATACTACAACCTGTTTTTTCTGTTATCTGAATAAACCAATCATCCTTGTTAAGTGCTGTTGTGTGGACTAACATCCCTATCCAACTCCGAAAAACCGCTGAGTGCGAACGGGTCGGAATGACCACCAAAGCTTCAAGGGTATGCTAAAGCATTTCTGTTTGCTACATTATGTACCATGGGGGTCATTCCGAGTTGTTCGCTCGCAAGCGGATTTTAGCAGATTTGCTCATGCTAAGCCGCCGCCTACTGGGAGTGAATCTTAGCATCTTAAAATTGCGAACGATGTATTCGCAATATTGCGATTACACACCTCGTAGCAGTTTCTGAGTAGCTCCAGACTTACTCGGCATCTGCGATCATTTCACTGCTTGTCGTTCCTGGTTTGACGTCACAAACACACCCAACGTTCGCCCAGACACTCCTCCGTTTCTCCGGCCACTCCTGCGTTTTTCCCGGAAACGGTAGCGTTTTTTCCCACACGCCCATAAAACGGCCTGTTTCCGCCCAGTAACACCCATTTCCTGTCAATCACATTACGATCGCCAGAACGATGAAAAAGCCGTGAGTAAAAATCCTAACTGCATAGCAAATTTACTTGGCGCAGTCGCAGTGCGGACATTGCGCATGCGCATTAAGCGGAAAATCGCTGCGATGCGAAGATTTTTACCGAGCGAACAACTCGGAATGACCCCCCATGTGACTGTTGTTGCCATGGTAGTCACATGACACTGTACAGAATTATAAATAATAAAAAGTAACCTGAAGAAACGAGCCAAGGAAAAATGGTTTAAAAAATAAGATTTTAAACCTACCGGTAAATCTTTTTCTCGTAGTCCGTAGAGGATGCTGGGGACTCCGTAAGGACCATGGGGAAAGACGGGCTCCGCAGGAGACATGGGCACTTTAAGAAAGACTTTAGGTATGGGTGTGCACTGGTTCCTCACTCTATGCCCCTCCTCCAGACCTCAGTTAGAGAAACTGTGCCCAGAGGAGACGGACAGTATGAGGAAAGGATTTTAGTTAATCCAAGGGCAAGATTCATACCAGCCACACCAATCACACCGTATAACTTGTGTATTTATTAAACAGTTAACAGTATGAAAAAACAACGTAGCATCAGTCCAAAACCGATGAAACTATAACATAACCCTTATGTAAGCAAAACTATATACAAGTCTCGCAGAAGTAGTCCGCACTAGGGACGGGCGCTCAGCATCCTCTACGGACTACGAGAAAAAGATTTACCGGTAGGTTTAAAATCTTATTTTCTCTTACGTCCTAGAGGATGCTGGGACTCCGTAAGGACCATGGGGATTATACCAAAGCTCCCAAACGGGCGGGAGAGTGCAGATGACTCTGCAGCACCGATTGAGCAAACAGGAGGTCCTCCTCAGCCAGGGTATCAAACTTATAGAACTTTGCAAAGGTGTTTGAACCTGACCAAATAGCAGCTCGGCATAATTGTAGTGCCGAGACCCCTCGGGCAGCCGCCCAAGACGAGCCCACCTTCCTAGTGGAAAGGGCCTTGACCGATTTTGGTAACGGCAATCCAGCCGTAGAATGCGCCTGCTGAATCGTGTTACAGATCCAGCGAGCAATAGTCTGCTTTGAAGCAGGGGCGCCAACCTTGTTGGCTGTATATAGGACAAACAGTGCTTCTGTTTTTCTAACTCTAGCCGTTCTGGCCACGTAAAGTTTCAAAGCCCTGACTACATCAAGGGACTCGGAATCCTCCAAGTCTCGCGTAGCCACAGGCACCACAATAGGTTGGTTCATATGAAAAGATTACACCACCCTTGGCAAGAATTGAGGACGGGTCCGCAATTCCGCTCTATTCATATGGAAAACCAGGTAGGGGCTTTTATGAGACAAAGCCGCCAATTCCGACACTCGCCTAGCCGAAGCCAAGGCTAATAACATGACCACCTTCCAAGTGAGATATTTTATCTCCACCGTTTGAAGTGGTTCAAACCAGTGCGACTTAAGGAAACTCAACACCACGTTAAGGTCTCAAGGCGCCACCGGAGGTATAAAAGGAGGCTGAATATGCAGCACTCCCTTCACAAAAGTCTGTACTTCTGGGAGAGAAGCCAATTCTTTTTGAAAGAAAATGGATAAGGCCGAAATCTGAACCTTAATGGAGCCTAATTTTAGGCCCAAATTCACTCCAGTTTGTAGGAAGTGAAGGAAACGTCCCAGATGGAATTCTTCCGTAGGAGCATTCCTGGCCTCACACCAAGAAACATTTTTTCGCCATATACGGTGATAATGTTTTGCTGTCACGTCCTTCCTAGCCTTTATCAGCGTAGGAATGACCTCATCCGGAATGCCTTTTTCCGCTAGGATCCTGCGTTCAACCGCCATGCCGTCAAACGCAGCCGCGGTAAGTCTTGGAACAGACAGGGCCCCTGTTGCAACAGGTCCTGTCGTAGAGGAAGAGGCCATGGATCTTCTGTGAGCATTTCCAGCAGATCCGGATACCAAGTCCTTTGTGGCCAATCTGGAACAATGAGAATTGTTCTCACTCCTCTTTTTCTTATTATTCTCAACACCTTGGGTATGAGAGGAAGAGGAGGAAACACATAGACCGACTGGAACACCCACGGTGTCACTAGGGCGTCCACAGCTACCGCCTGAGGGTCTTTTGATCTGGCGCAATACCTCTGTAGCTTTTGTTGAGGCGGGACGCCATCATGTCTATCTGGGGCGGTCCTCACTGACTTGCAATCTGTGTGAAGACTTCCTGATGAAGTCCCCACTCTCCTGGATGCAGGTCGTGTCTGCTGAGGAAGTCTGCTTCCCAGTTGTCCACTCCCGGAATGAAAACTGCTGACAGTGCGCTTACATGATTTTCCGCCCAGCGAAGAATCCTGGTGGTTTCCGCCATTGCCACTCTGCTCCTTGTGCCGCCTTGGCAGTTTACATGAGCCACCGTGGTGATGTTGTCTGACTGGATCAGAACTGGTTGGTCGCGAAGTAAGGTCTCCGCATGACATAGGGCGTTGTATATGGCCCTCAGTTCCAGGATGTTGATGTGAAGTCTCTTGACTTGTCCAAAGTCCTTGGAAGTTTCTTCCCTGTGTGACTGCTCCCCACCCTCTGAGGCTCGCGTCCGTGGTCACCAGGATCCAGTCCTGAATGCCGAACCTGCGGCCTTCTAAAAGGTGAGCACTCTGCAGCCACCACAGGAGAGACACCATGGCTCTGGGGGACAGGGTGATCCGCTGATGAATTTGTAGATGTGACCCGGACCACTTGTCCAATAGGTCCCATTGGAAAGTCCTTGCATGGAATCTGCCGAAGGGAATGGCTTTGTATGTTGCCACCATCTTTCCCAGGACTTGAGTGCAATGATGTACTGACACTTGTTTTGGTTTCAATAGGTTCTTGACTAGAGTCATGAGTTCCTGAGCTTTTTCTATCGGAAGAAAAACCCTTTTCTGGTCTGTGTCCAGAATCATGCCCAAGAAGGTCAGACGGGTCGTAGGAACCAGCTGCGACTTCGGGATGTTGAGAATCCAGCCATGTTGCTGTAACACCCTCAGGGAAAGTGACATGCTGTTCAGTAACTTCTCTCGTGATCTCGCTTTTATGAGGAGATCGTCCAAGTATGGGATAATTGTGACACCCTGCTTGCGCAGGAGCACCATCATTTCCGCCATTACCTTGGTGAAAATCCTCGGGGCCGTGGAAAGCCCAAACGGCAACGTCTGAAATTGGTAATGACAATCCTGTACCGCAAATCTCAGGTACGCCTGGTGGGGCGGATAAATGGGAACATGAAGGTATGCATCCTTTATGTCCAAAGATACCATAAAATCCCCCCCTTCTAGGCTGGCGATGACCGCTCTGAGCGATTCCATCTTGAACTTGAACCATTTTAAATATAGGTTTAGGGATTTTAAATTCAAAATGGGTCTGACCGAACCGTCCGGTTTCGGGACTACAAACAGAGTTGAGTAGTAACCCTTCCCTCTTTGAAGCAGGGGAACCTCATCCACCACTTGTTGAAGACACAATTTGCGAATCGCATTTAACACTAACTCCCTTTCTAGGGGAGAAGTCGGTAGAGCCGATTTGAAAAACCGGCGAGGAGGCACCTCTTCGAATTCCAGCTTGTATCCCTGAGAAACAATTTCTATTGCCCAGGGATCCACCTGTGAGTGAATCCAGATGTGGCTGAAAAGTCAAAGACGTGCCCCCACTGGGGCAGACTCCCCCAGCGGAGCCCCAGCGTCATGCGGTGGATTTTGCAGAGGCCGGGGAGGACTTCTGTTCCTGGGAACTAGCTGTGTTGTGCAGCTTTTTTCCTCTGCCCTTACCTCTGGCAAGAAAG